>NC_091310.1:19846596-19926596 GCF_038502225.1 Cherax quadricarinatus | reverse complement strand
CACTGCTGCCTCTGAAATGGCAAGCAACACCGCTGCCTCTGAAATGACAAGCAACACTGCTGCCTCTGAAATGGCAAGCAACACCGCTGCCTCTGAAATGGCAAGCAACACTGCTGCCTCTGAGATGGCAAGCAACACTGCTGCCTCTGAAATGGCAAGCAACACCGCTGCCTCTGAAATGACAAGCAACACTGCTGCCTCTGAAATGGCAAGCAACACCGCTGCCTCTGAAATGGCAAGCAACACTGCTGCCTCTGAGATGGCAAGCAACACTGCTGCCTCTGGGATGGCAAGCAACACTGCTGCCTCTGAGATGGCAAGCAACACTGCTGCCTCTGAGATGGCAAGCAACACTGCTGCCTCTGAGATGGCAAGCAACACTGCTGCCTCTGAGATGGCAAGCAACATTGCAGCCTCTGAGATGGCAAGCAACACTGCTGCCTCTGAGATGGCAAGCAACACTGCTGCCTCTGAGATGGCAAGCAACACTGCAGCTTCTGATATGGCAAACACTGCAGCCTCTGAGATGGCAAGCAATACTGCTGCCTCTGAGATGGCAAGCAACACTGCTGCCTCTGAGATGGCAAGCAACGCTGCTGCCTCTGAGATGGCAAGCAACACTGCTGCCTCTGAGATGGCAAGCAACGCTGCTGCCTCTGAGATGGCAAGCAATACTGCTGCCTCTGAGATGGCAAGCAACGCTGCTGCCTCTGAGATGGCAGGCAACACTGCAGCCTCTGATATGGCAAACAACACTGCAGCCTCTGAGATGGCAAGCAACACTGCTGCCTATGAGATTACAAGCAACGCTGCTGCCTCTGAGATGGCAAGCAACACTGCTGCCTCTGAGATGGCAAGCAACACTGCTGCCTCTGAGATGGCAAGCAACACTGCTGCCTCTGAGATGGCAAGCAACACTGCTGCCTCTGAGATGGCAAGCAACACTGCTGCCTCTCCTGGGAGGAAAAATAACACTGCTGAATCTTCTGAGAGGACAAGCAACACTGCTGCCTCTTCTAAGAAGACAAACAACACTGCCTTTTAGATGACAAGCAACACCGTTGCTTCTGAGAGGACAACTCTGCTTGGCTCACACGGGTGCGGGGGCGTGGATGCCAGGGTATATCTCACTGGGTATTCTGAAAAATCATATTTGTCTGTATCATTTAATCATAAGGCTTCGTTTTGTCGTATCATGAGTGACTCTTTCTGCTACTGAAACAACTGAAATTTACAATGTAATAATAATCTTTATTTCTATTGACACACATGAATGATATAGAGCTAGCTGACATTGTCATACTATACAGAAAGCCCCTGGTTATGCAGATGATTTCGGGTAACACAAGTTAATCTTGTCCCCCAGGATGCGACCCACAACAGTCTTTTAATACCCAGGTGAACAGTGGCAGAAGATTTAAGCAAATATGTCCAACGTTTCACCCATGCCGGGGATCGGATCGCGGACCCTAAGTGTGTGTGCTTTTTCGACGTCTTAATAACTGTAATTATTTATTTTGGCTTGGCATTAAATAATTATACTCACTGTCAGGTTACTTTTGATAATCAATTCTCGTACAATAAATGGTAGTGAGAGACTTGTTACGTCTCAACAGGCCGCTGTTAGGCATAAGCTAAACAAGCTTACAGCCTCGGTCTGAAGGAGCCTCTCAAAATTTTATAATTGAATTTTCATCTGTATATACCTAAATCTGGTTCTGAACCATTTCTGATAAGCAGACATTAATTATAACAACAATTACACAAAACACACATCAAATTTAGTACATGATTTAACAAATTGTTTTAACAATGTAATAAAAATTTGACCGTTGAAAATATATTTTTTGTAATTTATATAATATAAAATAAAAATACAAAAGTAATAAATAACAAAGAAACTAAAATCAGTTTATCGGATAAGAACTGTGCAAGATAAAATGGTTAGATTTTACGAAAACAATTTTTAGTGAAAATTTTTAAGTTTTATGCTATATCTAGTAATATCCACTGTCTATTGTGTTTATCTTTTACGTTCCTGCCGTTTGTGAAAGTGATTTTATAAATTTTAAAGATATTTCAAAGAAATCGCTACATTACTTCCTTTTACATTTTCTGTGATTATTTAAATGAAGAGAACCTCTGATAGTGTATACAGTTAAAGGCGTGAATGTTCCAGAGCCTGAACCGATATGTGAAGGAAATACATTAATTAGGCACAGTGATGCTGGTCTGTGGAAGGTGTTAACTGAGGATGAAATTTTATACTGGATCTATACAGGTCGTTCCGAGTATCAGCACTAGAATGGTTCAGTTAAAAAATGAAAGTGGTCAATCAGAAACTAAAACAGGTATTGTTCAAACAATCTGTTTTATTAAGAGAGAACTAATAAACAATTGGGAATGATTAATACTCTCTCCAACAACTGGTTGTGCTGACCGCTTTGCTTGGAAGCTCTTTTCAACATCTACAGCAGTCTGGGGAATTTGCTGACTGATACAATCACATTACAATTCAAAGCCAGAAAGTCTCAGAAGATGAACATGAGACAACTTTGTTGACATATCTACACAAGGAAACCTGGTTCAACCTTGAATTCACAACAAGTGGAACAAATAAAAGCAGGTCACCAGTTGTGCAAGAAAGGTATAAAATACCGACAATATGAAAGTTAAGACACATGTGCAACATCTGGATATCTTTATTGTACTACAATAAAGATATCCAGATGTTGCACATGTGTCTTAATACTACAATAAAGATATCCCGATGTTGCACATGTGTCTTAACTTTCAGGTCACCAGTGCTGGAGACGTGTGCTTGGGCGTGTTGTTGCAGTTATATACTCATTGGCAGTATGGGGGTTACATTTCATCGGAGACAATGCAATATTTAGCTCACCATATAATGGCAATTACCTTGGCTTGTTAGAACTCATTGCTATGTTTGATCCATTTCTTTCAATCTATAAAAAAAAATATGGAAGCAGAGGATCTGAGACTCCTTGAAATCTGCTCAAAACAATGCGTGTATGTATTCAGTACGCAAACAATTCGCACATAAGAGAAAGAAACTTATGGCCAAAAAAGTGAGGGAATCAAACACAGATGGTTTGAAAAAAAGCAGGATACTTCGGTTTATCAGTATATTCTACACTGGGTCTTTCACATGCTGATTACCCAAGTGTTATAGGAAGATGGGTCACCTTGTGATGGTTTACCTATTAAAAGTTTTCTGACTTTCCTGGAGCTAGAAAATCACAGTGGAGAAAGTATGGCCAACACGGTGGTGGATTATCTAAGAAAAGACTGCAAAGATGACTTCAATAAGTGCCGAGGACAGTCATATGATAATGCAGCTAACATAGCTGGTAAATATAACGGAATGTAGCAAAAAAATCTGAAGGAAAACAAGTATGCTATACATATATCACATGTGCTGGACATTCAATGATTCTTGTTGGCCATTCTGCAGTTGATTGTTGCTTAGATGCAGTAAAATAAAATGCTGTTTTGCAAGAAATATACAATTTCTTCTTATCCTCTACAAAAAGATGAGCAGCTCCCTTATTCTTGATTGTAAATTCGGGGGTACCAAGTACCTGTCTTACACTAGGTGAGAAACACATGCAAAAGTTACTTCAACCATAACCGAGAATTATGAATCAATTGTTGATCATCATTATATCATAACTAGTGACAGTGAAAAGATTATACCTATGGAACTCTTTGCTAGATGTGTTTCTCGAAACTAACATGGCCATGCAAGATTGCAAGATTACACAGCACATGCACCAAGCTTTATACATGACTTTCACACTTCGTGAGATACTCGAAATCATTATGATGATATTGAACGAGAAGCATAAAGCTAATTGCCTCATGCAGATTACAAGTATATGAAGAAAAGAACTACCGTGAGAAAGAAAAGTCAATGATAATGCTGTTAGCGATGCTGAGAAGCTTTCTGTTTTAAAAGACAAATTTTAAGAACATAAGAATGGAGGAACACTGCAGAAGGCCTACTGGCCCATACAAGGCAGGTCCTTATCAAAACGACCCCTACTCAAAGCTTCCCAATAATATACTCCCGTACCCAATGACACCAATCAAACCCAGCCCCTCCCACTCATATATCTGTCCAATCTCTTTTTAAGTCACCCAAGGTCCTAGCCTCGATCACCCTACTAGGGAGACTTCCACGCATCCACAACTCTGTTAGAAAACCAGTACCTGCCTATGTCCTTTCTAAATCTATATTTATCCAACTTAAATCCATTATTTCTGGTTCTTACCTGGTTCGACACCCTCAGTACTTTATTAGTATCACCTTTGTTTATACCCATCATCCATTGTTGTGATGTATGCTCTGGAAACTAATTTCAGTTTTACTTGATTTGGAAGTTTTGGAAGAAGAGCTGCGTGAAGCTGTAGAACGATATTGATGTTAATCTAACTGGAGAAATAAAGCACTATGCTTATAGCAAGGAAAACTATTGAGGAAAAGAACATCTATGCCACCAAGATCTGTATCAGGTCATCTTCCAAGACTAGACTTATTTAGCTTTTCCTAATGTTGAAGAGATACCTTTACCTCTGACATATATATCTTTGATGAGTTCCGAGAGTTTTTCTACTCCCGGAGCCTGGCCATGGGCCAGGCTCGTCTGATGCTTGCCTGGTCAACCCGGCTGTTGCTGTTGGTTGCCTGCTGCTCCACATATCCATCACGGCTTGGTTGATCTGACACCCAGTGAAGATACTTGTCCAGTTTCCTCTTGAAAGATTTCTACACTTGTCCCAGTAGTGCTTCTGATGTGTCTTCTGGTAAGATGTTAAATAATATACCACGAATGTTGATATAGTGTTCCGTTACTGTGTTCACTGCACCCCTACTTTTTACTGGATTTATGTTGCACTTCCTCCCATATCTCTCCGGCTATTTTTTACGTCTAATGGTAGTAAATTGCTGATGAAAAAAATATTCACGATGAAAGAGAATTACAAATGAGCTGCGAGCAACAACACCAAGTTAAGCTGTCTGTACTTAGCACTGTGTGTAGACAGTGATAAACTGCCAAGCTTATCTTTGAGAAAATCATTCATGACTTCATTTAAAAAAAATAAAAAATAAAATGAAATAAACTGATTTTTAATGTTTTACCAGTGTCAATCATGCTACAAGTTGCAAATTACATTTCATTTTCTGGCACATACAAGTTTACAACAGTTTTACTCCCAGTAATTGTTCAGTCACTGCAAACATTTTCACAGCAACATTTTCCTATTAACAAATATCTTTAAAGTGAATAATTCAAGGCATATGTTTAAATTTGTAATGAAGTAACCGTACCACCCCCGCAGGGGTTTGTGTTATGCATCTTGGCGACATTTTTACCAAGTTCAGTTATTACGCACCTTATTCTCTGTTAACACTCGCCCAATAGCACCATAGTTCAGGGTCTCACCACGTCTAAATCATCCTATCCTACACCCTAACTATTTTGTCTTTATCTTTACTTAATGATAATTTAATTCTATAAATTAATAGATTTAGCTAAGAATATTAAGTGTGAAGGAAATCTAAGAGAAGCGAAAAGACACACGAAGGAGAGATTGATGGAAAAGGCGCGCGCGAGCGAGAGAGAGAGAGAAAGAGAGAGAGGGAGGGGGGGGGGGAAGGCAAGAAGTGAGAGAGGACAGGGAAGAGATGGTGACGGGAGGTCTCGTTATCAATGTTCCACTTTGGTTACAGGTTATCACGCCCCACCTAACCCTTCTTGCTTCACTCCTCATAATCTCCATCAGTACCTTCCTTCTACATTTTATTCTGCATCCTTAAGGAAAAAATACTTTTGTTAATTACACTTTAAGATGACACACTTTCAAGTGTGGACGAGCAAACGAACAACGTACAATGAAACAACTGGAGCCAGAACGCAACTAGGTCAGCCAACTGAAAGCTAACAGACGGGCCCGGGAACTAGAGCTTATCTCTCGCAAAAACAAAGGAATCCGTGTACAGGAACACGCAAGCTACAAACCAAGCATGTCACGCCAATTCTCGAGTATGCAGCTCAGGCACTAAGCACAGATAGTCACAATACTACGTTATCAAGAACTCTTGTCACAATAAGGACAGTACAAACTTGAATCAAGTTATGAAAAAGGCAGTACAAACAAACCACAATGCCGTCTACTCGGGTTTAAAAGTATGAGAGTATTCAAGTGGCTAGGAACCAAGTGTGGCAACTGACTGAAAATTACTAGGTGGAATCAAGTGCTAGAGCTCTACAACAGCAGCCCCAACACGGTGTGTACAAACGTACACTTACATAATACACGATGCAACAACGGTGACTCTCCCTTCCTGTCCTAAGGGACGGGGATTATAATCACTGCCTCCTCCACTCAACTCTCCATCTGTGTTGTAAGGTTGGGAAACGAGATCGGAAGGAAATTAATAAACTGGAGGGTAGGGTAGGTGGGTGGATGGGAGGAATTGTAAATGAAATAAGCAAGGAAGATTGCGAAACCCTAAGTACAGCGGAAGACGTAATATAGAAAGAGGAAGTGTGGAAATGGAAGTAGGGAGAAGTATAAGGCAGAGTAAGGAGGAGAAATAGAGGTGTGGGGGGAGATATTAGGAAAGTGAAGTGGGGAAGAGAGAGACGGGAATGAATAGAAAGGGAAAGAAAAGCGAGTGGGTAGAGAGAGAAGAATACACCAGCGACAGCATATACTTTTCCTCACAATACACCTGACTTGAGTAGGTCAGAGGAAGCCATGTGCCCACGCACATGTCTTCCCACACTTCACGCCGCCACCGTTCAACACACAATATTTAGTGTGGTAAATGCTGTAAAGCTCCGCCCCTCTGGTCTCCCTCCGCTACATGAGCACTAACAACGTAAAACAAGTCACAGTCATCCATCATTTATTTAACATGGTTAGGTGTGTCTTCAATATCTTCAAGATCAGCTGAGGTGCTCACTGTGACAGGCCGAGCACGTCTTTATAGTGGTACTGACAAACAACAGTCTGAGGTTATGGCTGCATACATAATTCTTAGAAACACTGAGAAGTGCAAAGTTCATCAAGGTTTACAGTAAAAGGAGAAAAATATTTTCATAATCGGGGTACACAAACGACATTAGAAAATGATAAATGCCAAATGACTCGCCATCCACAAACATACATTTAAGATTATTTATGGGAACCAAAAATTGCCATCTATCAGGTGGTACTTGATGGAAATGGGAACAGAGAAAAAAAACAGCAGTAACGGGAAATTAGACTATATAATACAGAAAGAGGGAACTATGATGGTAAAAGAAATTTTCTGAGATCAATTAAACGGGAAAGGGAACTAGGTTAAACAAGAAGGGATGGAGGTAAACTTGTCAAAATGCCAAGAGACAAAGGGAAGAGTCATACCAAAAGAGGAAAATAAAGAAGAAAAACAGACCCCATACTTGAATCAGGAATGCAAGGATACCAAGGAAAAGTGCATGACAGCTTATCTGAAGGACGCTTCCAGGAGTTAACGCAAGAATAAGAAGGAAATAAGCAAGAATAAGAATGAAAATTGAAAGACAGTTTGAATAAGTTACATCTCAGATAAATAAAGAAAAAAACTGAGTCCAAAAGACCAAGTGATATGGCTGAAGGAGGCAAGGAAGATGTAGAATGATAAGTACAGTACATAGGCGAAAAGATTACTATAAGATTGAAAGACGTATCCACAGAAAAAAGTGGAAAGCTACCTACCGAAAGGCACTGTAGTCACAACATATCTACAAAATTTCGACAGCATCAACACAACAATACATGTGAGGAGCATAATGTAACAAAATCAGCGTTACCAGACAATATATCTACACGGATGCTGAAAAAAAAAGTAAAGGTCCTGTAGAGATCTCCCCATTCAAGGTAGCTGCCAGAAAATCAGGAGGCACCTAAATGAGAGAAGGCTGGGAATAACAATGAGGAGCGAGATATCAGAATAAGAGTAACGAGTGGGGTCCTGCAAGGATCAGTATGACTCCATCCCTAGCACAGTATGTGAACGATTTTCAAGAGGGTATTAGCAAACCTCACTAAAAACTTACACTCAGACACATTTAGAACTTCATATATAACAGAATGGAGCCCACACTTAGTCAAGCACGTGTAGAATCTGGTTTGCAACCAGACTGATATAAGAAATACGAAGAACTATGAGGAGATAAAGGAATTGAACCTGTCGGCTTTGGCCAAGCGGAGGGCAAGAGTAGACAATTAACGATATACACAAAACTAAGAGGAACTGATAAGGCCGACAGGGAGAGACTGAAATGAGAGGACCAATATCAAGGGGACACAGATGAAATATAAGGACGTAAGAAGTACAGTATTCCTTGTTTCAGGGTGATTGAAAAGTGGAATGCTTAGATGAGGTAATGGTACGGGTAAACTCATCACGCAGCTTCAAGAATAGATAGCTAAAGACCCACGCTCGCACTCTCGCTCTTGCACACACTTCTAGCAACGTCTCGTCTTTCTAACGTGTTTCTTTCTTGAATCAATATGTAAACGGCAAAATGCAATTTTAGCTACATAAATTTTGGTTACTTTGATATCACAAAGTTTTCTAAATTAATGCATAGCAAAGTGTCAATAACTAAATTACACAAAGAGGATAGAAACGTTTAGCATAGGATGATACAGCACCGTTGCTCAATTCGTCGGAAAAAATGCGCCTGCTATTTACGGAGTAAGGACATCTAAGATACTAGCATTAAAGATAAAATTTAACATATTAATACAGCAAAGAGCTCATCAAACATTGCATTTCTTAAAGTGGGAGGATATTTGCCAGTGCCAACACTGAGTGATCAAGCCGTCAATCTGGTGGCCTGATAGCAAACTGGACAGGGGGATGGTCAATGTGAGGAACTACTGTAAGGTTGCATTACAACCATCATACACCAGTGGTTTTCAACCTCCGTCCCAGTAGGTCACTCTTTAAAAAAAAAAAAAAATTGCCCCCCCCCCCAAATTATGAGGCCAACCATACATGCTATAAACAGGTATCACATCACAACACAAAAAATCATGTGCGCGCATGTGTGTGTGTGTGTGTGTGTGTGTGTGTGTGTGTGTGTGTGTGTGTGTGTGTGTGTACTCACCTAGTTGAGGTTGCAGGGGTCGTGTCCAAGCTCCTGGCCCCGCCTCTTCACTGGTCGCTACTAGGTCACTCTCCCTGAACCATGAGCTTTATCGTACCTCTGCTTAAAGCTATGTATGGATCCTGCCTCCACTACATCGCTTCCCAAACTATTCCACTTCCTGACTACTCTGTGTCTGAAGAAATACTTCCTAACATCCCTTCGATTCATGTGTGTCTTCAGCTTCCAACTGTGTCCCCGTGTTGCTGTGTCCAGTCTCTGGAACATCCTGTCTTTGTCCACCTTGTCAATTCCTCTCAGTATTTTGTATGTCGTTATCATGTCCCCCCTATCTCTCCTGTCCTCCAGTGTCGTCAGGTTGATTTCCCTTAACCTCTCCTCGTAGAACATACCTCTTAGCTCTGGGACTAGTCTTGTTGGAAACCTTTGCACTTTCTCTAGTTTCTTCATGTGCTTGGCTAGGTGTGGGTTCCAAACTGGTGCTGCATACTCCAATATGGGCCTAACGTACACGGTGTACAGAGTCCTGAACGATTCCTTATTAAGATGTCGGAATGCCGTTCTGAGGTTTGCTAGGCGCCCATATGCTGCAGCAGTTATTTAGTTGATGTGATCTTCAAGAGATGTGCTTGGTGTTATACTGACCCCAAGATCTTTTTCCTTGAGTGAGGTTTGTAGTCTCTGGCACCCTAGACTGTACTCCATCTGCGGTCTTCTTTGCCCTTCCCCAATCTTCATGACTTTGCACTTGGTGGTGTTGAACTCCAGGAGCCAATTGCTGGACCAGGTCTGCAGTCTGTCCAGATCCCTTTGCAGTTCTGCCTGGTCTTCGATCGAATGAATTCTTCTCATCAACTTCACGTCATCCGCAAACAGGGACACTTCGGAGTCTATTCCTTCCGTCATGTTATTCACAAATACCAGAAACAGCACTGGTCCTAGGACTGACCCCTGTGGGACCCCGCTGGTCACAGGTGCCCACTCTGACACCTCGCCACGCACCATGACTCGCTGCTGTCTTCCTGACAAGTATTCCCTGATCCATTGTAGTGCCTTCCCTGTTATCCCTGCTTGGTCCCCTAGTTTTTGCACTAATCTGTGTGGAACTGTGTCAAATGCCTTCTTGCAGTCCAAGAAAATGCAATCCACCCACCCCTCTCTCTCTTGTCTTACTGTTGTCACCATTCCATAGAACTCCAGTAGGTTTGTGACACAGGATTTCCCATCCCTGAAACCATGTTGGCTGCTGTTGATGAGATCATTCCTTTCTAGGTGTTCCACCACTCTTCTGATAATCTTCTCCTTGACTTTGCATACTATACATGTCAGTGACACTGGTCTGTAGTTTAGTGATTCATGTCTGTCTCCTTTTTTTAAAGATTGGGACTACATTTGCTGTCTTCCATGCCTCAGGCAATCTCCCTGTTTCGATAGATGTATTGGATATTGTTGTTAGGGGTACACATAGCACCTCTGCTCCCCCTCTCAGGACCCATGGAGAGATGTCATCTGGCCCCATTGCCTTTGAGGTATCCAGCTCACTCAGAAGCCTCTTCACTTCTTCCTCGGTTGTGTGTACTGTGTCCAGCACTTCACAGTCATTTCTTGTTGTCTCTCCTCCTTCCTTCCTTAGCCTGATTACCTGGTCCTTGACTGTTGTTTTCCTCCTGATGTGGCTGTATAACAGCTTCGGGTCAGATTTGGCTTTCGCTGCTATGTCATTTTCATACTGTCGTTGGGCCTCCCTTCTTACCTGTGCATATTCATTTCTGGCTCTACAACTGCTCTCCTTATTCTCCTGGGTCCTTTGCCTTCTATATTTCTTCCATTCCCTAGCACACTTGGTTTTTGCCACCCTGCACCTTTGGGTGAACCATGGGCTCATCCTGGCTTTTTCATTAATCCTGTTACCCTTGGGTACAAACCTCTCCTCAGCCTCCTTGCACATTGTTGCTACATATTCTATCATCTCATTAACTGGCTTCCCTGCCAGTTCTCTGTCCCACTGAACTCCGTTCAGGAAGTTCCTCATTCCCGTGTAGTCCCCTTTCTTGAAGTTTGGCTTCATTCGTCCTGGCCTTCCTGCTTCCCCCTCCACTTGTAGCTCTACTGTGTATTCTAAGCTTAAAAACCACATGATCGCTGGCCCCAAGGGGTCTTTCATGTGTGATGTCCTCAATATCTGCACTACTCAAGGTGAATACTAGGTCCAGTCTTGCTGGTTCATCCTCTCCTCTCTCTTTTGTAGTGTCCTTTACGTGTGGGTACATGAAGTTTTCCAGTACCACCTCCATCATCTTAGCCCTCCATGTGGCACTAAGCTCTCCCAATCGATTTCCTTGTGGTTAAAGTCACCCATGATCAGGAGCTTTGCCCTGCATGCATGAGCTCTTCTGGCCACTGCAGCCAGTGTGTCAAAAATCACTCTATTGCTCTCGTCATACTCTTGCCTTGGCCTCCTGCTGTTCTGTGGTGGGTTATATATCACTGCAATTACCACCTTGGGACCTCCAGAGTGAAGTGTTCCCACTATGTAATCGCTTGCTTCTCCACTGTCTCCTCTCTCCAGCTCATCAAAATTCCATCGGTTTTTGATCAATGCCACTACTCCATCCCCCCTGTTACCTCTGTCTTTCCTCAGGATCTGGTATCCCGTTGGAAAGATGGCATCTAATATCATACCTGTTAGCTTGGTTTCCGTGAGAGCTATGATGTCCGGTGATGCCTCTGACTCTCTCATGCCATTCCTACTTATTTGTTATTCCACCACTGTGGTTTGGGGGGCCTGTGAGGGTGGGAGACCTGGTAGCATACTGTGGGACTCTATAGCTGGGTGTTGGGTGGAAGCTGTGAGTGTGGATTGTAGTTTCTGAGGATAGTTCTGTGTGTGCTTGCCCTTGCTGATCTGTTCTGCTCTGACTGACCTCTGCTGGTTCCATCCTTTTCTCCTTTCCTAGCTCCTTTCGCTTTTTTGTCCTCTCCCTCAGCTGCTGTCGTTCTGTTTGTGTTCTGTCTCTGTCTAGGAACACCCTCTTGTACTTTTCCAAGTATTTCAACTGTGGTTTCTCTTGGAGGATCCTGTTCCACACTGTTTCTGTCCTGAGAATCAGCTTGATCAGTCGTTTCCTCCCCTTCAAGTACCCCCCTATTCTCTGAAAATTTACAATCTCGTCCATGTCTTCTTCACCTATTTCTGTGATGTTCTCAATCTTTCTTTCTGCGTGCCATCTTTCAGTGTGTGTCCTTTCCTTTCTCTCCTGAAGCCCATGGATAAACACTGATTTTGCCCTTTCCTCCTCCCATTGCCTCTCCCTCTGTGACTCTGGTTCTTGTCTGTACGTGGTCATTTTCTCCCTTGTTTTTTTCCAGTGGCTCTTGGTAGCATGGTTGTGCCTCTGCATTTGACCTATCACCCTCTCCATCTGCACCCAGCTGCTCTCCCCTTTCACTCCTTGGCAGGTTGGTATGACCTTAGCATAATTCATATCTCCTTCCTTCCTGTTCGGCCTCTCAGCTTCATATGCTGTGTCTTCTCTGGTCAATGCCCCTGTAACTTGCTTCAGCCTATTTACCTCATCTTCCAGGACCCTTATCCTGGTTACTGCAGTTTCGACTTGTGCCTCCCAATTCTTCTTCTCCTTCTCCAACCTCTTTTCTAATTTCACAGAAAGCTCTGTCTCCATTTTTTCAGAAAACTCTCCTAATTTTCTCTCCCACTCTCGTTCCATCCTTTTCCACTGCTCCTCCATCCACTCCCTCCTACCAGAACCATTCTCATCTGATCCCTGGTTCCTGCGAGCCCCCACCATTTTTTCTTTTTCTTTTTTTTCCTTTTTTCCCTCTTCCCTTTTTTTCCTTTTCTTGAAAGAGAAAAGAGTGAGAGAAAGAGAGAGAAGGGAAAAGTAGGAGAGAGAGGGGGGAGAGTGAGAAGGGAAAAGGGGGGAGAGAAAAAGGGAGAGAGAAGGGAAAGGTAGGAGGGGGAGAGTGAGAAGGGAAAAGGGAGGGGAGAGTGTGTGTGTGTGTGTGTGTGTGTGTGTGTGTGTGTGTGTGTGTGTGTGTGTGTGTGTGTGTGTGTGTGTGTGTATGTGTGTGTGTGTGATGTGGATATGTGGTGTGTGGATACGTGTTATATGGATGTGTGGTGTGTGGATGCGTGTGATGTGGATTGTGTGATGTGTGTGGTGTGGATGTGCGTATGTGTGTGTCGTGTGGATGTGCGTATGTGTGTGCGTATGTGTGTGATGTGTGTGTGTGGATGTGTGTGTGGATGTGTGTGTGTGTGGATGTGTGTGGATGTGTGTGGATGTGTGTGTGTGGTGTGTGTGTGGTGTGTGTGGTGTGTGTGGTGTGTGTGTGAATGTGTGTGAATGTGTGTGAATGTGTGTGAATGTGTGTGAATGTGTGTGAATGTGTGTGAATGTGTGAATGTGTGGTGTGTGTGTGTGTGTGTGTGTGTGTGTGTGTGTGTGTGTGTGTGTGTGTGTGTGTGTGTGTGTGTGTGTGTGTGTGTGTGTGTATGCGCGCGCGCGCACGTGCTTGCTTGCGTGCATGCTAACCAATTGTGAAAAGGATATTTCAACAATGCGTAACAAACAACTAAACGATGGAAAATTCCAGCTCTAGTCCTTTTGCACTACGGCACTTCATCATCAGGAGCTATTCAATGTTGCAAGGGTTGGAACAGGTAGGTTGAGGAAAAAGATTCTTTCGTAAGTAGGAATGTGTGTCTGGTGCACAGATACATTTCAGATGTTGTGATCAGAGTATATCGTGGTTGTGTTTGTTGTCTCTGATTAGTTCTTCGTTGTTTGTGAATATCAAATTCAGTGTATTTTCCCCATTTTACTTTAGGGAAGTTCAAATCTCCAAGAAGGATAATATTTGGTGTGAGGTTTTCCAGCCTTTCAGCAGCTATCTTCCTTTTCTAATCAGTGAAATCCTCGGCCATTGCTGACAGTGGTTTATAAATTAGGATAATTACCAAATTCCTATTTTCCACTTTAATTACTTAAAACTTGTGTATCATTCGATGAATTACACAATTATGTGCAATAAGAAATATTTTTCACATTGTCCTACTCCTCCCTGTGACCTCGTAACTCTGTCACATCTATACAGCGAGGCAGCCACTAGTAAAACTTACGTTGCCACTTCTGTCCTAAGCTGTTCGGGGATTAATGTGGGGTGTTATTGAGCACCATGGCTTGCTGTGGTGTTTTAGAATCTTCGGTCAAAGTGTTGAAGAAGGTCCTACTTCTTCAGGAGGAAAATATGAGGCTAAAACTTCACCTAGATGGGTTTGGGAATGAGTTTAAGATGATCGGATCTGGTAAGGAGGAAAAGGTTACCAGTAATAAGTTGGAGAGTGGCAGCCACTCTAAATGGTAAGTGGTTCACAATTCAGGAAGAAGCATCATAATAAGGAAGGTTAATAGAGAAGATTTGAAGGCAGGAAATTTATTCTCTGTTCTACAGGATGAGTGTACTTCAGAGGTTAGTGAGGTTCAAGGTCCATTGGCTCCCCTGCTATTCAAGATAAGGATATTCTGGTTGTGGGAGACTACCAGGTAAGATATATGGACAGTGATTTTTGTAACTAGAGATAGGAAGGTGAGACTGTGTTTCACAGGAGCTGATTTTAGTGACATAATCAACAGGTTGGATAATAATATGTCATGTAATGGGAACAAGCCCATTATCTTAGTGCTGGTGGATATGACATAAGGAAGGGCACGAGGCAAGGGCTGTTGGATAAGTACAAGTCCGCCATAGGTGTAGTCAGGTCTAAGGGAGGGGTCCCAATCATATGTAGCATCTTGCCTCGAAGGTGAGTGGGCAATGAGTGGATGTCTAGGGCAATTGGTATAAATTCCTGGCTAGACAGATACTGCAATGGACTTGCAATCCCATTCATTGATAACTGAGAAAAATTCAATGGCAAATGGGATATGTATACAAGGAATGGGGTGCGGAGTGGTTGTATTAGCCGACTCGATTGAGGGGGCCACTGCTGACTTCTCTAGGACTTTAAACTGATAGATTATAGACGTATAGATGTGTGGGAAACAATCACGCTGCAGTACTAGGATTGATAACAGCAGATATTACCAGGATACCTCAGGGATATGTTTAAAACACAATATTCAAAATAAAGTTGCTAGTAAAGGCAAAGCAACTGATAAACAACCAGAGAGAGACTAGTTCCCTTAAGGTTTACTTAAAATAGTAGGAGTTTAAGAAATAAGATAGATGAGCTAAGATTACTTGCAAGTGCAAGTCATGTAGATATTGCTATAACAGAGACCTGGTTCAACCTGAAAGATAGAGAAATGCCTTCTGAATGCAATATGCAGGGCTATAAACTATTCCACACTAATAGGGTCAACAGGAAGGGTGGAGTGGCGATGTATGTCAGAGATAATTTAAACTGTTGTGTTATACAAGAAATAAGATTAGAAACATCAGACACAGAATCTGTTTGGCTACAGTTTCTCGAGGGTCGTGAAAAATTAATTTTGGATGTGATTTATACGCTCCAAAACCTTGACAGGGAGTGCAATAAGCTGCTATGAGATGAAATTCATAAGGCGTCTAGATATGAAAATGTTGTGTTAATGGGTGGGTTGAATTTGAATGACCTGAGTATGGGTCAGGCAGGTGGTGATGGTTGCTAATATGACGTTTTTCAGAGCATAGTTCTAGCTGCCCAGACAACTTTTGTTCCGAGTAGGGAAATTAGATTTAACAAAAATGATCCCAAATGATAAAAAATAAATTAAAACATCTCATTGTTCAAAAGAAATGCATATATATGTCTATCAAAAGAGGGGATGGGCAGTTAAGAAATCAATATATTCAATTAAAGAGAGAAATAAAAAAAAGGAATAAGAAAAGCAAAAAGGGATTATGAGGCTAAAGTCGCAAGGGATTCGAAGACTAACCCAAAAGGGTTCTTTCAGGTATACAGAACTAAGATTAGGGACAAGATAGGCCCACTTAAAAGTAACTCAGGTCAGATCACTAAGAGTGATAAGGAATTGTGTGAATTTTTTAACTTACTTCCTCTCAGTTTTTACTCAGGAAGATACTAGCAAAATTCCAGAAATAATAAATTATGTAGAACAGGATGATAATAGACTGGGGTAACTAGTAACATGGTCCTCAGACAAATAGAGAAATTAAAACCTAACAAATCCCCAGGCCCTGAGGAACCGTTTCCAAGGGTTTTAAATGAATGTAAAGAGGAACTTAGCATACCTTTGGCTAATCTTTCCAACATATTACTACAAATTGGGATAGTGCCAAACAAGTGGAAAATGGCAAATGTAATACTTATTTACAGGTTCGAACTATAGACCAATAAACCTTACCTCCATAGTGGAAGTATTTATGGAATCAATAATTGCTGAGCCAATTCGTAGTCATTTTGAAAGGCATAAACTAATTAATGTACTGGAAAACGTACAAAGGAGGATGACAAAGTTGATCCCGTATATCAGAAATCTTCCAGATGAGCATAGACTGAGGGCCCTGAATCTGCACTCTCTAGAAAGGCGTAGATTAGGGGGGATATGATTGAGGTGTATAAATGGAAAACAGGTATAAATAAAAAGGTTTTAAAAAACGTGCTAAAAATATTAAGCCAAGACAAGACCCGCAGCAATGGTTTCAAGTCAGAAAAATTTAGATACAGGAAGGCTATAGGAAAACACTGGGTAGTTTTAAAAATAGGTTAGATAAATACATGAATGTTTGTGGGTGGGTGTGAGCTGGATCTGACTAGTTTGTGCTAGTAGGTCTGATGCCATACTCCTTCCTAAAGTAATGCGATCTGGACTTGACTAGGTTGGGTCAGTGGCGTAAGTCGGTAGGCGACATGGACCTGCCTCGCATGAGCCAGTAGCCCTGCTGCAGTGTTCTTTCTTTCTTATGTTCTTATGTTATTTCAAACCACGGATGATCAGAAAAAATAAAGGACATACGATTCGAGATGTTCTGGTTTAGTGTGAATTTTGCCAGTACCATTTGTAGTGTACCACCTCGTATGGCACTTAATGTACATATCCCTGCTTTCTCGAGTGTTGATTGTACATTTCTCTTGTACGTTAGACCCTGCTGAGTGTACGATTGCCTTGGTTTATCCAACTGCTGTGCATCTCTGCACCACCTGCTGTTTTTCTAGGCATGTCCCTTTCTCGTTTCTCTTTTCGTCAAACAAAAAAATGCTGTTCATTTCTCATACCCCTGCTTTCTCGATAGCGTCGCGTTCCTTTCGTGTGGTAGCCTGGGCAGCTGAGGTGAGAACATTTTCAGAGTTGAAATGAGTAATTTCGGTATGTATGTTTGAGACCAGTTCCTCCAGGATTCTCCAAGTGTAAATTATGATGTACCTTTCTTGCCTATATTCCAAGAAGTACAAATCAAAAGAGTTCAATTGTTCCCAGTAGCTAAGATGTTTGATTTAAAGTTTTCTCTCTTGCCTAGTTTAGCAATCTTGCCTGCCTTAAAGGAAGCCATTAATATGCACCAGTATTCCAAGATGAGAGAATAAGTGACTTGAAGAGTATTATTATTATTATTGACTCAGCATTAGCGACAGCAACACTGATGTGATCTTTTATGTAAAATCTGCCATCATCACTAGTTTCGCACATGAAACTTTTGCTCTGTTGAATGATTCTAGTTTGTCCTGTACTCAGTTCAGTTTTTCCTCCATCTATTCATAGAGAAGCAACATTAATTTTATTGTTCTCGGAGGCCGAATCTCCGCTTGAAGATTCACTGTCTTCGACGAACGCCACTTTCATAGATTCTGGTGTCATCAGCAAAGAATGTTATGGTGTTATGATTTGTGTCCTTGTCTATGTCGGATATAAAAATGAGAAGCAAAAGTGGGGGGAGTACTGTGCCTTGAAGAACAGAGCTTTTCACTGTGGCAGTCTCCGATTTCACGGTTTATTACTGCTACTACTCTCTCAGAACTTAAGAAGTTAAATATCAATCTGCCCACTTTTCTAGTTATTCCTTTAGCACGCATTTTGTGCACTGTCATACTATGGTCGCACTAGTCGAAGGCCCTTGCAAAATCAATGTACACTACATCACTTAGCTTGTCTTCTAATGAAATATATAAAAAATATTTTTAAGTTATTATCACCACTATACTTACAAGCTTACAGTTTCTTAAAATAAGTTCATTCTTGTACAAGAATAGTATACAATTTTCGTAAGTTCATTCTTGTAGCCAGTGTGGATATAATATCAAGACTTCAGATATCTTATTAATGATAAAGTGATTCACTCTTTCCTTCCTGTATTGATTGTCTGAACCTGTCTATAAATGGTTGAATGTTTGAACACTACCGTATAATGGTTTAGTGTATGCCCCCCCCCCTTCCTCTCACTGTCCACACACTTAACATTCCACGTGAATGAAATCTCCACAAACTGAACTGTCATACAATTATAATTATCATTATATTTAGGGGAAGCGCTAGGATCTAGCGCTTCCCCTGGGGAATGGGAAGCAATCAGGTTTAATCCACGGAGAGGATAGATCCAACTCCTTGGATCAAGAGCTCCTGACCCGCATCACGGTACCTCCCTGGAGAGGTTGCTTAAAGCTGTGCTGTTGTGATATATGACGACGAAACATTTATATAAAGTATACTAATATTCATTATTTTCACACCGTAACTGGCAAGGAAAAAAAACTTTGAGAGGTGAAGAGCTCTTGATCAAAGGAATTGGAGCTGCCCTCCCTTTTGTTGAATCAACTCTGCCTCTCATTCCCCAAGGCTCTATGACCCTTAAGGTTCTAGCCACGTTGCTGGTCTCAAATGTAACGTGGTGGACTCAGACGATCGAGTCACTCGCCTACAAACACTGCATGCATGCATGCATTCATGTATGTATGTACACTACGACATGCATGCATGCATTCATGTATATGTATGTACACTACGACATGCATGCATGCATTCATGTATGTATGTATACAAGTCTTCTTGTTTCATTTTATTTACGAACCACACAAACCGTTTGGTTATTCAGTGCTTTAAACATATTCCGTTTCTGACATTCCATCTCCGTAATTCTTCTAGTTTAATCAGCCGTGTCAGCAAATTTATATGAAAGATGAAATATCACTATTATTTATGTGGAGAGAGATGCTGGGTTTTCAGCGAGACAGGCACCCTGTGGGAAGAGTGGCACTCCTCCCAGAGAAGAGATTTGATTTTGCCTCCGGAGTAGCTAGTTTATTGTGCACCCCATATCCATCCTGTGGACGGTAGCGCAAGAGCATATGGATATACAAAAAAGGGTTAACAGGAGTACATCTGGATTTATATCTGTTACAAGCAAATTTAGGAAATTTGCTTAATATATGTTCTTATTTTCATTAATAAGATATTTTGACATGTCACATAGGTTATTATACTATTTCCATACTCCTCAATAAGTGGACATATAAGCACACGGTGTTCTAGATATTGACCATAGGGTTGACCACATACTTTGCATTTTGTTTCATCGTTATCTGTCTCTCCCTCCCAAACTGCCAGAAGTACTTGTAACCAAGCCTTAGCCTGGCCAATATAACATCAGTCAGTCTGTTCACGTTTTAAGTTCCTCCATGCACGTACTTATCTATGTTTATGTTATCATATGGGTTATAGATCTACTCAGGCTTCTAACACTCAGTTTTATTATTTACTTCTCTCCCAATATTATTCCTAATGCTAGACACAAATACACCAACGTTATATTCTACATTATCTTTCAGAGTACTTTTCTTACCTGGAGTTTACCTGGAGAGAGTTCCGGGGGTCAACGCCCCCGGTCTGTGACCAGGCCTCCTGGTGGATCAGAGCCTGATCAACCAGGCTGTTGCTGCTGGTTGCACGCAAACCAACGTACGAGCCACAGCCCGGCTGGTCAGGAACCGACTTTAGGTGCTTGTCCAGTGCCAGCTTGAAGACTGCCAGGGGTCTGTTGGTAATCCCCCTTATGTATGCTGGGAGGCAGTTGAACAGTCTCGGGCCCCTGACACTTATTGTATGGTCTCTTAACGTGCTAGTGACACCCCTGCTTTTTATTGGGGGGATGGTGCTCGTCTGCCAAGTCTTTTGCTTTCGTAGTGAGTGATTTTCGTGTGCAAGTTCGGTACTAGTCCCTCTAGGATTTTCCAGGTGTATATAATCATGTATCTCTCCCGCCTGCGTTCCAGGGAATACAGGTTTAGGAACCTCAAGCGCTCCCAGTAATTGAGGTGTTTTATCTCCGTTATGCGCGCCGTGAAGGTTCTCTGTACATTTTCTAGGTCAGCAATTTCACCTGCCTTGAAAGGTGCTGTTAGTGTGCAGCAATATTCCAGCCTAGATAGAACAAGTGACCTGAAGAGTGTCATCATGGGCTTGGCCTCCCTAGTTTTGAAGGTTCTCATTATCCATCCTGTCATTTTTCTAGCAGATGCGATTGATACAATGTTATGGTCCTTGAAGGTGAGATCCTCCGACATGATCACTCCCAGGTCTTTGACGTTGGTGTATCGCTCTATTTTGTGGCCAGAATTTGTTTTGTACTCTGATGAAGATTTAATTTCCTCGTGTTTACCATATCTGAGTAATCGAAATTTCTCATCGTTGAACTTCATATTGTTTTCTGCAGCCCACTGAAAGATTTGGTTGATGTCCGCCTGGAGCCTTGCAGTGTCTGCAATGGAAGACACTGTCATGCAGATTCGGGTGTCATCTGCAAAGGAAGACACGGTGCTGTGGCTGACATCCTTGTCTATGTCGGATATGAGGATGAGGAACAAGATGGGAGCGAGTACTGTGCCTTGTGGAACAGAGCTTTTCACCGTAGCTGCCTCGGACTTTACTCTGTTGACGATTACTCTCTGTGTTCTGTTAGTGAGGAAATTATAGATCCATCGACCGACTTTTCCTGTTATTCCTTTAGCACGCATTTTGTGCGCTATTACGCCATGGTCACACTTGTCGAAGGCTTTTGCAAAGTCTGTATATATTACATCTGCATTCTTTTTGTCTTCTACTGCATTTAGGACCTTGTAGTGATCCAATAGTTGAGACAGACAGGAGCGACCTGTTCTAAACCCATGTTGCCCTGGATTGTGTAACTGTTGGGTTTCTAGATGGGTGGTAATCTTGCTTCTTAGGACCCTTTCAAAGATTTTTATGATATGGGATGTTAGTGCTATTGGTCTGTAGTTCATTGCTGTTGCTTTACTGCCCCCTTTGTGGAGTGGGGCTATGTCTGTTGTTTTTAGTAACTGTGGGACGACCCCCGTGTCCATGCTCCCTCTCCATAGGATGGAAAAGGCTCGTGATAGGGGCTTCTTGCAGTTCTTGATGAACACAGAGTTCCATGAGTCTGGCCCTGGGGCAGAGTGCATGGGCATGTCATTTATCGCCTGTTCGAAGTCATTTGGCGTCAGGATAACATCGGATAGGCTTGTGTTAATCAAATTTTGTGGCTCTCTCATAAAAAATTCATTTTGATCTTCGACTCTCAGTCTGGTTAGCGGCTTGCTAAAAACTGAGTCATATTGGGACTTGAGTAGCTCACTCATTTCCTTGCTGTCATCTGTGTAGGACCCATCTTGTTTAAGTAGGGGCCCAATACTGGACGTTGTTCTCGATTTTGATTTGGCATAGGAGAAGAAATACTTTGGGTTTCTTTCGATTTCATTTATGGCCTTTAGTTCTTCCCGCGATTCCTGACTCCTATAAGATTCCTTTAGCTTAAGTTCGATGCTTGCTATTTCTCTGACCAGTGTCTCCCTACGCATTTCAGATATATTGACCTCTTTTAGCCGCTCTGTTATTCTTTTCCGTCGCCTGTAAAGGGAGCGCCTGTCTCTTTCTATTTTACATCTACTCCTCCTTTTTCTTAGAGGAATAAGCCTTGTGCATACATCGAGTGCCACCAAATTAATCTGTTCTAGGCATAAGTTGGGGTCTGTGTTGCTTAGTATATCTTCCCAGCTTACATCGGTTAGGACTTGGTTTACTTGGTCCCACTTTATGTTTTTGTTATTGAAGTTGAATTTGGTGAATGCTCCCTCGTGACTAGTCTCATTATGTCGGTCTGGGGCTCCACGCATACATGTCTGAACCTCAATTATGTTGTGATCTGAGTATATTGTTTTTGATATGGTGACATTTCTTATCAGATCATCATTGTTAGTGAAGATGAGGTCTAGTGTATTCTCCAGTCTAGTAGGCTCTATTATTTGCTGGTTTACATTGAATTTTGTGCAGAGATTTAAAAGCTCGTGTGAGTGTGAGTTTTCATCAGAGCTGCCTCCTGGTGTTATTACTGCAACAATATTATTTGCTATATTCCTCCATTTTAGGTGCCTTAAGTTGAAATCCCCCAGGAGCAAGATGTTGGGTGCAGGAGGTTACCTGGAGGTTATTCCGGGGATCAACGCCCCCCCGGCCCGGTCCATGACCAGGAGCTGGAAGATTTTCCAGACAGTGGTCAATTTTTAACAGCTGTTCCTGGAATTGCTGGGATGTTGCATCCGGAGGCTTGTAGACTACCACAATGACTAGGTTTTGGTTCTCGACCTTTACTGCTAAAACTTCCACTAATCATTTGAGGCATTAAGCAGTTCTGTGCAAACAAGTGACTCTGCAATGTACAGGCCAACCCCCCCCCTTTTTGCCTGTTCACTCTGTCACATCTGTATAGGTTGTAACCTGGGATCCATATTTCGTTGTCCAAGTGATCCCTTATGTGGGTCTCAGTGAAAGCCGCGAACATTGCCTTTGCCTCTGCAAGCAGTCCACAGATGAAAGGTATTTTGTTGTTTGTTGCTGGCTTTAGACCCCGTATATTTGCAAAGAAGAATGTCATCGGACTGGTGGTATTGTTGGTACTGGGGGGGGGGATTTTTTTTCCGGCATTAGTATCTGTATCTGTTGGTTTGGAGTGGAGGCCATCGACTGTGGTTCCACTCCAGGAATGACTGGATTTGGTGTACGATTTCTGCCATTTCCTGCCAGTTTTTTTTCCTTCCTGGCACTAAAAAACCTCTCCCTCTTGAGTGGCTGTGACTACCCAGGTTTTCCCATGGCCTGGATGTTTTGTATCTTTTTGTCCCCTTTAGATGGTGTGCCTGGCAATTTAAGTTATAGCACAGTCTTTCCTGTACTGAAGAGGTACACAGTTCAGGGTGAAAAAGCTTACAGGAAGGGAGTTTGCATTTTCCTGTTGTCATATGGGCATGGCATTTTCTAGGGTGGTCACAGTTGCACGTCCCGTCTGTTTTTCCAGATTTCCCATGCCTGCAGATACCAAGTGCATAGTATGTGCACAGGCTTGGTTTCCGTTTGCCTTGGGTTTCTGTGACTGTATTTCCTGTTGGTGCATGCTTCCCTGTCTTACTCCTATCCTCCCTAGCACCAACAATGGAGCTCCCACCAGTTGTTTTTGGTAATATATCCTCACTATTGCTAGTGGAGTCCTCTTGTTTGCTATTTCCTGCGGTATTTCTAGTTTGCAACATTGGTTTTATCTTATCTTTGACTACACTTGTTTCCCTACTACGGCTCCTGTCCCCTATGAGGTCATTTATATGTATTCCTTCCTGCGTATAATTCCCGACTACCTGGACAAAATCTCCAGCTTCACCATTACTGTCTCCCAGGACAGCACCTCCAGCTTCACCATTACTGTCTCCCAGGACAGCATCTCCAGCTTCACCATTACTGTCTCCCAGGACAGCACCTCCAGCTTCACCATTACTGTCTCCCAGGACAGCATCTCCAGCTTCACCATTACTGTCTCCCAGGACAGCACCTCCAGCTTCACCATTACTGTCTCCCAGGACAGCACTATCAGCCCCACATTTACTGACTAACATATCAACTTTATCATGTGATAGAATGCATAACAATTGTACATCAATTCCCTTTTCCCGGATTTCTGAGTATCTATACATGCTACTAGGCACAAGCTATTTTTTTTTTAGAATCCAGACTAAAATTACTCGTATTTAATGCGTAAAGC
This sequence comes from Cherax quadricarinatus, assembly GCF_038502225.1. NCBI lineage: Eukaryota > Metazoa > Arthropoda > Malacostraca > Decapoda > Parastacidae > Cherax > Cherax quadricarinatus. The sequence continues at coordinate 19,902,384 of NC_091310.1, read as the reverse complement.
AACATGTAACTATCCTTTGATACAGAATGGGCGTAGGAACGGTGGTTAGATGTAGAGGGAAGGAAGAGGAACGATAATAAGTGACAATAAGCATCATCCAAAAGGAATGCGGGGAGCTGAGGAGAGTTGTTGGATACTGGGTAAGAGATGAGGGAGTAAAAGGGGGTTTTGAGAGGTGAGGGGTAAGAGAGGGAAGGAGGGAGGAGAGCTGTAAAAAATAGGGAGGGAAGAGAGGTGAGGGGTAAGGTAGGTGAAGAGTAGGGAGGGAAGGGAGGTGAGGGTAAGGGAGGGATGAAAGGGGGGGATGGGAGGCGGTAAGGGCAGGAAGAGGTGATGGGTAGGGGATGGGAGATGACGTTTAAGAGGGGGAGGCCAGGGTAAGAGGGGGAGGGGAGGCACAGCTGGCTAACTCGCGCCACAAATGGCACTCAACTACCATCAAGCTCCTCTTTTACCTCACGTCAACTCTAGGCTGCCTTTCTCACCATCCACTAGCATATATTTTTTTTTCCACGCATACGAATGCACACTCCTCCAAACGAGCAAATTCACACGTACACACACACACACCAGCATCAAATGCAAGTTACAAATGTTTGAAGTGACTTAAGGCAGCTCTGTACACAAACCTAAGATCAATATTCCAGCGGAGAGTGCCAAAATAAAGCACCTTCCTCTTCCCCTCTCTAGCAAAACATGTATATATAGTTTATGTGAAGCGCTACAGCTGTGGGGGTCACTAAGCACATGCTGCACGGGCGGCTCGAGCCTCCGACTGATGACTGCTAGACAGACCCTGCCTCACCTGTGTAGACAATTCGGAGGGAAGGGAGGGGTCACTGCTCCAGCGGACCGAATCATTACAACACTCAAAAACTGAAAACACATGCTCAGGATTCTAAGCTAAACAGAAATTCATACTCCTATATACAGATGTAAAAATTCACGTTCGTCAAGGACGAAAACCTCAGGCAACAGACTGCCTTGTTAAGTGATCTTTGTAATTTTCATGTTGCGTCCACTTTGAGTTAACAAGTATAACATGGAAAAATCAATGATGTGTGACTAACCACCATTGCGTTCAGACGTTCTCCATCAACAGTTTAGAAATGAGAGGTTGCAGACAGAATAGTGAGAGACGTATCCAGTGTAAAGGTAGTGAAGAAATAGGAAATATTGGGAGCTAGGAAGTGAATGAGGAAGACTCCACATATGGTTTCATAAAAGAGCATGACACAATTCAAGGAGAGAACTACACCAGTCAAATTAAAGTCAAGAGGTGAGACTGAAGAACTGGAGCTCAGGACACCCCCATCCACTCCTCCTTCAACACAAATAGGCAAATAGTTAAGTAAATAAACCCACACCACCACCACCCACTTCCCTAGTATCTCTCCAGTTACCTGATACCCTGATGGACCCTCGTCTATCCGTAATTCCCATAACCACATACTCCTAAAATTCTCCTCTCCTTATACTTTGTCTCCCCCATTTATCTAATTATCATCTGAAACATTTACTCCGTGAAAAAATATAGCCACTGGAGCCTCACACATTGATGATGCATCGGATTTCTTAAAAAAAAAAAAAAAATGTTGGAAGTCTTGGATGATACCCAAATAAATTTATCTTTCTCTATAATGGTGGGACGTCTTCTCTTAAGTCAATGTCTCTTATCTTCGTTAATTCACTGACTCCTCCAAATCTCTTAATTCTATTCCAAAACTTCCGTGTTTAGACAAATTGAAGTGCTTGGCCTAACGGAAGAGGGTTTGAATAAACCACTTAAGTCTGTTGCATTCGTGCATACGCGCGCAGGCGCGTGTACACTCGCCTATTTGTGGTTGCAGGGGTCGGTGTCACAGCTCCTGGTCCTGCCTCTTCGCTAATCGCTACTACGTTCACTCTCTCCCTGCTCCAAGAGCCTTATTGTTCCTCTTCTTAAAGCAATGTATGGATTCTGCCTCTACTACTTCACTCTCCAAATTGTTCCACTTTCTGACAATTCTAAGGCTGAAGAAATGCTTTCTAACATCCTTATGACTCATCTGAGTTTGTAACTTCCAGTTGTGTCTCCTTTTTCCTGTGTCCCATTTCTGAAACATTCCGAACCAGTCCACCGTGCCAATTCCTCTCAATATTTTATACTTCATGTCCCCACTCTCTCTCCTGTGCTCCAGTGTCATCAGGTTGAATTCCCTTAATCTCTCCTCATAGGACTTGCTTCTTACCTCCGGGACTAGTCTTGTTATAAACCTCTGCACTTTCTCCAGTTTCCTGACATGCTTGACCAGGTGTGGGTTCCATACAGGAGCTGCGTACTCCAATATGGGTCTGATACGAAAGGTGTACTGAATTGTTTTGCAACATTTTTAACAGTATAAGGAGATAATATGGCACAAATACACGAAATTTTCTCGATATTAAAAATGCTCTCCATATTATCAAACAGAGATATTTTGTGTGAACTAGCCAAAATGAACATCGATTGTCTACTTTTACAGTAGATTTTTGGTTATCTCACGAACTGAAACTCACCTAATTTGTTTCAGGACTACAAAAGTGAAATCAAAGAAATGCAACTTGATTGGAAAGGTATGGTGGTACCGACATTATGCAGATAAAGTCACATATGCACGGTTGAAGGCATTTATGGAGGAAAAGTTTCGTCGTAAGTGCTTCTTCAGTTCTAGGACTGAATAATCCTAAATAAGGCGCATATGTTAGAATTGCAAAAATTACATTTTTAGCTACATACGATCGCTGACAGATTACCACGCACCAATTTTAGTGCAGCAACACAGTAGAACTGATGAATAACTTGGAAAACACAAACTGAAGCCCTAAGAATTATTCTTTGCTGTCATTTAACCACCAAAATACTTAAAAACGAAAGAACTGGGTATACCTAGTGTTGCTGATGGAATATGTGAAATCACTGTAATGATAAGGCCTGAGCTTGCTACCACCTTCAGCTCACAACACTGCCATCCCCACGAGCCCCTTTGGGGCGGGGCAGATGGCAGACCAGAGGCCTAGCTTCTCCCTGCGAGCCAGGGCGGGGACTGTGGCTAGGCCTGGGGACACTTGGTCCCAGAGATGAGGGGGTACTTGTACCTCCTCCCATGGGAGACTTAGGTCTCGAGACACTGCCCAGATAGGGAGCCAAAGCCGGGTCACCACTCTTGGAAAAGACCCGGGTCGGGAGAGTACCGGCGAATAAAAAAAAAAAAACTAATGAGAGGACTGAAGCTGCTGCCTGGTGATCAAAACAATGTCTCTCGAGTATTACTAGAACATAAAATTCTTGGGACATGTGAATCAAGACTGATTCAAATAACCGCCACACACAAAAAAGTTTGGACTGCATAAATTATCGTATTAGGTGTTTTCTGTACCAAGATGCCATTGTGTTGCAGTGTCTGACAATGTGAAGAAGCCTACTGTGTAGGCGAAACGTTTCGGAATAAAGTTACCTAACTGTTGCCTATGTCTCTTACCTACCAACCTGTCGGTATTATATACCATTTTGATATTCACACTGTCAGACACTGCAACACAACGGCATTTTGGTACAGAAAACACCTTGGACAGCTTTTTCAAGTGAAAATTGTTTGATCTGACAGGGACGTGACCTCTCAGTGGCTGCATTCTCACTACTACTACTACTCTGCACCTCTCCTTCCGACAGTATTTAAGTCTCCGCACTGTCGCTTGATTTTCAGATAGTTCCAGACTATGGAACTGAACTTCTCCAGGCTGAGGGACTGACCTCAAATCTACGACTTCAAGGGTGATGGACTGATTACATCGTCTTCACATCGCTAATGTTCCTGCCTACTTTCTGTATTCGACTGAAGAATCCTACTGTGTAGGCGAAACGTTTCGGAATAAAGTTGCCTAACTGTTGCCTATGTGTCTTACCTACCAACCTGTCGGTATTGTATACCAGTTTCATATTCACAAATTTGCTTATGTCGCTATTTATTCCCTCATCTATGTCGTTTATGTAGATTGTGAACAAGGGGCCCAACACTGACCCCTGTGGAACATCACTTGTGACATGCCCTCATTCTGGTTTCTCCCCATTTATGCAAATTGTCTGCTGCCTAATTTGACAACCACGCCTCTACCCAGGAAAAAATTTCTCCTCCTATCCCGTGTGCCTTAAGTTTTCTCAACAGCCTCTGATGTGGAACTCTATCGAAATCCTTACTGAGGTCCATATACACAATATCATGTTCAATACTATGATCTACCTCCTCAAATTCCTTAGTGAAGAAAGTTAGTAAATTCGTAAGACAAGAACATCCCTTTGTAAAACCGCGCTGAGATTCATTAATCATTTTATGCCTATCAAGATGGCCACGAATTGCTTCGGCAATTATTGATTCCATAAATTTACCAACTATGGAAGTAAAGCTTATTGGTCTATAGTTCGAAGCTAAGGACCTGTCACCTGCCTTGTAAATGGGTATCACATTTGCCCTTTTCCACTTGTCTGGCACTATGCCAGTTTGTAGAGATATATTGAAAAGATTAGCCAAAGGTATACTAAGTTCCTCTTTACATTCCTTTAAAACCCTTGCAAACAGTTCATCAGGGCCTGGGGATTTGTTAGCCTTTAATTTCTGTATTTGTCTGAGGACCATGTCGCTAGTTACCCTAATCGTGCATAGTTTAGTATCGGGCTGTTCTACATAATTTATTATTTCTGGAATTTCGCTAGTATCTTCCTGAGTAAAAACTGAGAGGAAGTAGGTATTGAAAAGTTCACACAATTCCTTATCACTGTCAGTGATCTGACCTGAGTTACTCATGGGTATGAGAAATTACCTGGGTGGGCTAAATTAGGACAACCTTACTATGTGTCAAGTTGGTAGGGTTGGTTGCCAATATGACATATTTCAGAGCATAATACTGGCTGCCCAGATGACTTTTGTCCCGAATAGGGAAATTAGATCTAACAAAAATGATCCCAAATGGATAAACAATAGATTAAAACATCTCAATGGTCAAAAGAGATGTATATATAGGCATGTCAAAAGAAGGGATGGGCAGTTAAAAAAACAATATACTCAGTTAAAGAGAGAAATAAAAAAAAAGGAATAAGAAAAGCAAAAAGGGATCACAAGGCTTATGTCGCAAGAGATTCGAAGACTAACCCAAAAGGGTTCTTTAAGGTATACAGAAGTAAGATTAGGATAAGATATGGGCCTATCTTATCCTAATCTTACTTCTGTACCTTAAAGAGCCCTTTTGGGTTAGTCTTCGAATCCCTTGCGACTTCAGTCTCATGATCCCTTTTTGCTCTTATTCCTTTTGTTTCTCTCTTTAATTGAGTAAATTTATTTTTTAACTGCCCATCCCTTCTTTTGATACGCATGTATATGCCTCTCTTTTGACCAATGAGATGTTTTAATCTATTGTGTATCCATTTGGGATCATTTTTGTTAGATCTAATTTCCCTATTCGGGACAAAAGTCATCTGGGCAGCCAGTATTATGCTCTGAAATACGTCATATTGGCAACCAACCCTACCAACTTGACACATAGTAAGGTTGTCCTAATTTAGCCCACCCAGGTAATTTCTCATACCCATGAAATCGGCAAAGCGGAAATCTGAGACAGTGACTTGATTGCAGTTAACTGGGTAATTCCATGATATATTGAAACTAAGTGAATAAATAACAAAAAGGCACAATACCGTGACTGGAACGATACACAAATAACCCGCACATAAAAGAGAGAAGCTTACGATGACGTTTCGGTCCGACTTGGACCATTGACAAAGTCACACTAACAGAGGTGGAGCAGGACGGCTATATATAGGCAGGAAGAGGTGAAGGTGGTAGTAGTAGTAGTAGTAGTAGTAGTAGTAGTAGTAGTAGTAGTAGTAGTAGTAGTAGTAGTAGTAGTAGTAGTAGTAGTAGTAGTAGTAGTAGTAGTAGTAGTAGTAGTAGTAGTAGTAGTAGTAGTACAAGAATTGTATATAATACCGACAGGATGAAATGACACATGCACAACACCCGGGCATCCCCACCGTAGACGTTTCGCCATCCAGCCAGCCACTACTACTACTACCTCCACCTCTTCCTGCCTATATATAGCCGTCCTGCTCCACCTCTGTTAGTGTGACTTTGTCAATGGTCCAAGTCGGACCGAAACGTCGTCGTAAGCTTCTCTCTTTTATGTGCGGGTTATTTGTGTATTGAAACTAAGTGATTTGTGGTCGCTTTTCCCTAGCTCATCACTAACCCCATGTTGGCAAGAACCAAGTCAAGCAAATTGTTTCCTCTAGTTGGTTCAGTCACAAACTGTTTTAAAAAAGCAGTCTTGAACCGTATCAAGAAAGTCACTAGACTCAATATTTCTGTCACATAGTACCAATCAATTTGTCTAAAGTTACAATCTCCCATTAACACATTTTCATATCTAGACGCCTTATGAATTTCGTTCCATAGCAGCCTACCGCCACTCCTTATCAAGGTTTGGGGCCCTATAAATCACACCCAAAATTAATTTTTCACAACCCTCGAGAAACTGTAGCCAAAAAGATTCTGTGTCCGATGTTTCTAATCTTACATCTTGTCTAACACAACAGTTTAAATTATCTCTGACATACATCGTCACTCCACCACCCTTCCTGTTGACCCTATCAGTGTGGAATAGTTTGTAACCCTGTATGTTGACTCACGAAATCGTAATGACACGATTGCAAACAAACCATACCACGGGCGGGATTGAACCCGCGGTCAGAGAGTCTCAAAACTCCAGATCGTCGCGTTAGCCACTGGACCAGCTAGCCACAATAAGATTCGTCCAACTAGGTATATTTCTACACCATAGGAAGGTTAGTATAGGCACCACTGTGACCACAAATGCAAGTTATTACAGACGAATCTCCAGCTAGCGTGGCCGTGACGAACTCCAGCTCAAGTCCCCTCAATGCCGTCAACATGACGGCTAGCTGGTCCAGTGGCTAACGCGACGGTCTGGAGTTTTGAGACTCTCTGACCGCGGGTTCAATCCCGCCCGTGGTATGGCCTGTATGTTGCATTTAGAAGGCATTGCTCTATCTTTCAAGTTGAACCAGGTGTCTGTTATAGCAATAATATTTATATTACCTGCACTTGCAAGTAATCTTAGCTCATCTGCCAGGAACTAGCATATTCATTGTCCATCACAATAAAATGTGTCAAGTTAAATTTATGTATGGTCAGTAGGAGGAGGATCAAGCCTCAACCACGACTTGCGCTGACTGACCCAAATGGGTTCAGCGCTTACCAAGAAAAAACATTCAACAGTAGATAGCAAAATTTTACTCATAGACTAAGGCTAGGCTGTATCGCTGTCAGTATTGTTTATGTGGAGATGTCAATGTGTGAACATAGGGCCATACACTGCAACACTATGAGTATGAAATTATCCAACCTTTCAAGACTCTCCATGCAAACCTTACATGATATTGCAAAACACTTCGTTGTTAATGATTAGATATCTGAAATCTTGCGACTGTATCCTCATTTTGCGTCGACTAGATGAATAAACTGATTTTATTGAGGATATTGCAACCCAATTATGACCAACGTTTTTTTAGTTGTAATAATATGCCAATTTTTTTGGAGATTCTATACCATACTGTATTGTGTACACTAGCTATATGAAGTACTTGTAATATATGAAATTATTAATATTTTTTTTAGTGATGTAACAATACCCAATAGGGTCTCAAAGACTTATTGTGACCTCTGTAATCCTGCTTTTTGTGCTACCACTCACAGGATGAGCTGCGGGTGCGCAGTAAACTAGCAGCTCAGGCGGCACAATTAACCAGCACACAACCAACAGGATAATGGTCGTTAAACCTCCAGGCCTTGAGTTAACACATTTGGATATCAAAGGCCCCACAGTCATCACATCCTTGGACCACACCTGTTGGTGATACACTGTGGTAGAAATCCTACCATCATGCCTTGTGACGCGACCTTTTTTTTTTTAAAGGGGGGGGGGGAATGGGAGATTGATGGGTAAGCCAGCCACTGATAAATAAGCAAAATTTCCACGGTGTAAGTCATATGACCAAGAACTACGTCACACTTTTGCTCTAACTAAAGTATCTTATGTGCCCTGCATTCTAAAGTCAATTCGGGTCAACATTTAATGCTGCTAAATAATAATGCATCTTAAAACTTTATAAGCTCAAGCCTTTTACATCTACTGCTAAGCCCAATGCACCTTAATGGTTATTTATACGTTTCCAGTACAGCGTGTTATGACTTCCTCCAACCCCCTTCTGGAACGTTTCAGGGATACACGACAAGTTTTTGCATTAACTATAACGTCATAGAGTAGGACAGCTGTAAACTGCTGATACACTCAATCTTGTTAAAAATAAATAGGAAACTACTCGCTCTCCAACTAACAATAAGGCACCGCAAGTAGCGGGCCAAGACTCGCCCGTATCTACTTCAGTACAGTATTTTCTTCAATTGGAAAACCGCTGTTTTGCGCAACGCCCAATACATCCTGTTCGTTCGTTCGTTCCTCTTCTCTTCTCTTCTTTCTCTCTTTCTCGCTTTCTCTCTTTCTCTCTCTCTCTCTCTCCCCAGCTACTGGCTCACGAACTTTTAATCTTTAGAGTGAAATATGAAATATTAAACGAGCAATAACACCCATATTTAAGACTGACAAAATTACTGATCCGATTAAAACTCACATAACCCCTTCCTAGTAAATCGAACACGAATTTACAGTCAACTATGCAAAACTTAATTTAACAACTGCATTCATCGGGAAGAGCATCAAGCTTCGAAACTAATAAAAAGAAAGTCTTGCATGAACCACTAACAATAATATGATTTTCAATCATGAGACGTTTCAGTTGCTCCGTTATGGAAAGACTGAGGAAATAAAGACAGGAAAGGAATATAAAACAAACTGAAATCATTTATTAGGGCGTGTTGCAACCCCTGAATGGGTTACAATGTATATGATGTATATATATATAATGTATATTACCTTTTCATATAATTTTATATTGCTTATATTTGCGATAATAGCTAAATCGTAAATATATTGCTTTATATTATTTGACTTAGTTACTATTGTTAGGTAGGATGTAACATATTATGTGCTCATAGTTCAAGTCTTGATTGTCTAACTACTGTAATTATCGCTCTTTGCTCGTTACTCTGCCGGCTTCTCTGTTGCTGAGCAGCAACTGTCCACGGAGCTATCACGTGATCGAGGGGGGGTGTTCTCACCTCGCCTGAAGTATTCAGTCTGGTCTGGACTTGCTTGGTGGTTGGACGTATTCTAGACAAGACGAGCCTAAATCTCCCTTATTGGCCCTTGTTGGAAGATCGTCTCTTGTCTCATTATTGTTGTAGGTTCTGTGGGACTCTGTTCACCGAACATAGTATAGACTTAGTGTTTTTCGGCGTTGTATTGAGGTTGTGTGTCGCAAAAACACTCTGAGCAACTCAGGTCCTGAGCTGTAGCTTCTGACCTAATCTGTACTGGTTTCTGTGTACTGTCACAGTCGGGGATTTTCCTATGCTGAACTTAGATTCAGTAGTATGGGAGTTTTGTGACTTTTGTGGAGGATCTGCTGATGGTCCCTACTTAGGGTCGTTATATTATCTCCTTGTTCCTGATTCTGTGTCGCAGTTGCTTGTTATATTGCTACTGGACTTAGCATTCTTTTTATTGTTCAAGCAGACTGTTCTGACTGCCACTCGGTCAAGAACTTAGTTTATGAGAGGACTTTGTCAGTCACTTGTTTAAGTCTAGTCGAATCATGAGACATAGCACTTACACATACACACAAACTTATTTGTATATTGTATTATTAAATGTTAATGTACCAGACGGTACTTAAGAATTATAAATGTGATATGTGCTTTCAGCACAATAATACTGTACACGAGAGAAGTGATTACTATTATTTTGATTACTGTGATTAATTTAATTTGATATACGCCTAGACAACTTAATTATTAATAAATTTACTAAATTTTAATTTCTCTAGTTAGTAGCCTACCAGTTGTAATCCTGAAGCACTATTAATTCTTATTGAATTCTAATGGATAATTGGACAAGGATACTGACTACTTGTTACGAAAACCCAGTAACAGGCTGAATGCTAGAAGGGCAGTCCTTTCTAGTATTCACTGGAGATCTCTAAGTTTTTTAGAATCGCGTTTTTTTGTAACAAGGCGTAAGACCAATGTGAGAGTCCTTGGAGTGATCATGTAAAGTCTCACCTTCAAGGATCACAACAGTGTAAATATCACAACTGCAAGGAAAATGATGGGCTAAATAACTTGGACCTTCAAAACGACGGCTGCTAAACCAATGATGATACTACTACATGTCGCTTGTTCTCTCTAGGCCGGATACTTTTACTTTTACCTTTGAAGAGTTTCGAGAGTTTCACTACTCTCGGAGCCCGGCCATGGGTGGTGCATGCCTGGTCAACCAGACTGTTGCTGCTAGAGGCCCAGTGCCCCACATATCCATCACAGCCTGGCTGATCTGGCACCTGGTAAAGATACTTGTCCAGTTTCCTCTTGAAAGTTTCTACACTTGTTCCAGCCATGTTTCTGATATCTTCTGGTAAGATGTTGAATAGTCTGGGACCCCATCGCACCCCTGCTCCTCACTGGGTTTATTTTACACTTCCTCCCATATCTCTCACCCCAGTATGTTGTTATGGCAGTGTGCAGATTTGGGACCAGGCCCTCGAGTACTTTCCAGGTATATATTATTAGGTATCATTCTCTCCGCTCCAGTGAGTACATGTTCAAGACCAGAAGGCGTTCCCAGTAATTTAGGTGCCTTACTGGCTCAATGTGAGCCGTAAACGATCTCTGTACTTGTTCCAGCTCTGATATTTCTACTGCTTTAAACGGGGCCGTCAGCACTGAGCAATATTCTAAACGAGGGAGCACTAGCGATTTGGAGAGTCACCATCGGCATTACTTCCAATGTTTTGAAAGTTCTCAATACCCACCCCGTCATCTTCCTGGCTGTTGTGATCTTTGTCTAATGTTCCTTAAAAGAATGGTCACCTGATATAATTATTCCCAGGCCTTTTACGTGTTCCTTTCGCTCTATTTGGTGACCCTCTTGAGTTTTGTATATAGTGCTCCTTTTGAGCTCTTCATTCTTTCCATACCTAAGAAGGTAGAACTTATCACCACTGAACGTTATGTTCTTCTCCAATGCCCACTGGAAAATCCTGCTTATGTCTTCCTGTAATTTTTGGACTCTACAACTCCGCTCATGGCAGGCAAAAATTGCGGACCTAGAATGTGCAGAGAACCTTCAATGCCCGCACAGATTCAGTCAAGCACCTACATTACCGGGAACGTTCAAAGCCCCTCTTATCTGTACTCCTTGGAACGTAAGCGAGAGATACATTATAATCTACACCTGGAAAATTCTAGGACTGGTCATGGACCAGGCCGCGGGGGCGCTGACCCCCGGAACACCCTCCAGGTATACTCCAGGTATTGAAGTATGAGGCTTGGGAGACGGTGGAAAATACCCCAATGAGAAATAAGGTGCAGTGAATAAAGAGAATACTCAATAAGTGTGAAGGGACCAAGACTTCTCAACGTCCTCCTGTTATACATAAGGGATATTAACGACCCCTGGTCGTCTTCAAGACGTCAAGTTTGTCAAGTCAGTCCCTAATCAGTCAGCCTATGGTGCTTTGTTGAATTTCATGCGACTAACACCAACAGCTTGGTTGATCAGGCCATTCACCGAGAGACCTAGTCTTGGACCAGGCCGCGAGGGCGTCGACCCTCGGAACAAACGTCAGGTAGATACTATTCTTTTAGGTTATTAAAACCATTAATATTAAACAATTCAAAGTGACACAGGTGAGTAATCATAAGTTATGAAAATTAATCCTTATTTTTTTGTCTTTTTACTGAGGTTAAGTTTTTGTCACATTAACTCATGATTCTTTAGCTCAGCTTGCTCGTGTATTGCTACAGATCTTACTATGGGTTCCTCATTGTAATTAAAAGTAATCTAACCACGTTCAGCTTGCGACCGTAACACAAGACCGTTTATTTTAAATCCATAATGCAGATATTATAATTAAAATTACATCCATAATAATGTTGGTTTAGATCATTTCTATCTGCCTCAGATTGACGGCTTCATTGTAATGTAATATGTTTTCATATTTGTATTTCTAAGCATTTTGTCATATGTGTTACCATCTGGATATGTTTTGAAACTGTCAGACACATCTTAAGGACATTTGACTTGTTTTAATTACTATTTCCAATCATTCTTTTAAATTTAGCATTCATTTTGACACAATCAGGTTAATACCCAATGCCATTTTAGATTTCGGTTTTTCTACATTTCGGTGCATGTTACGGTTGCTGTTGCTAGTACAATTCTTTACGTTCCATAAACCAGTCGGGAGTGTTCGTTACAGTGAGGGGCGAAATTACGAACATGTCACCCTCTAGTAAGATGTCTGCTTCTGGAGGTCCCAAGTCCGTATGTGTTTTATTTATTTTACACTAAGCTCGCGGCTTAATGAACTCAATTCTTAGAAGCTAAGCATCAAGTGGTTATCACACGAGTTACTTTCACACACACACACACACACACACACACACACACACACACACACACACACACACACACACACACACACACACACAAGCAGGACAAGCCACGGGGGGTTGAACTTTTAGCTCAAGTACTTTCACACTTCTCAGTGAGTCATCAGGAGCTGTGCAATGTTGCAAGGGAGCAACCAAAGCAGGGAGAGAGGTCTCAGAGTAGCGTAGGTGTCACTGGCCACGGTTACCTTTAGACTGGGTTAGTGGTCGGTGCCAACCCCACCCTACCATCATCTCCCTACTCCCCAAATGGGGTAGGAGGGTTTCTGAGATGTCAGATATGAAACCGTCCTACCCCATATGGGCAGCAGGGGGATGATGGTAGGGTGGGGTTGGCACCGACCATTAACCCAGTCTAAGGGTAACCGTGGCCGGTGACACCTACGCTACTCTGAGACCTCTCTCCCTGCTTTGGTTGCTCCCTTGCAACATTGTACAGCTCCTGACGACGAACTGAGAAGTGTGAAAGTACTTGAGCTAAAGATTTCCACCCCCTCCCTCGTGGTTTGTCCTGCATAGTTAAGATCGCCCGTCTGCAATTGTTTGCATATATATATATATATATATATATATATATATATATATATATATATATATATATATATATATATATATTCCTTGATAATGTGAGTAGTCATGAAAGCGCTTGGAACTTCTCTATTCTTTCACAGTATTGTTTTGCATATACATATATATATATATATATATATATATATATATATATATATATATATATATATATATATATATATAAAGTTTATGAGCATTCTTGGCATTTCTCCACTTTTCTCTTGTACTTTCTCATAACTACAGTATTTTTAGGTGGCTTGCTGTGCCGAATCGTTATCCTCTCCTCTGCCACACTGAGTCGACATGCTCCATGAGCTTTATCAAACCTCGTCTGAAAATTATGTATTGTTCCTGCCTCCACTATGTCACTTTATAGGCTATTCCACTTCTTGACAACTCTATGATTGAAGAAATACTTCCTAACATCCCTTTGACTTACAGGAGTCTTCAACTTCCAATTGTGACCCCTTGTTTCTGTGTCCCATTTGTGGAACATCCTAACTTTGTCCACCTCATCAATTCCTCGCAGTATTTTATGTCTTTATCATGTCTCCCCTGATACTCCTGACCTCCAGAGTCGTTAGGCCGATTTCCCTTAACCTTTCTTCATAGGACAATCCCCTTAGCTCTGGGACTAGTCTTGTTGCAAACCTTTGCACTTTCTCTAATTCTTGACATGCTTGACCAGGTGTGGATTCCAAACTGGAGCTGCATACTCCAACATGGGCCCAACGTATATGGTGTACAGAGTCTTGAACGATTCCTTACTCAGGTATCGGAACGCTATTCTTAGGTTTGCCAGATGCCCGTATGCTGCAGCAGTTATCTGACTGATGTGCACCTCAGGAGATGTGCTCGGTATTATACTCACCCCAAGATCTTCTTCCTTGAGTGAGGTTTGCAGTCTTTGACCACCTAGACTATACTCTGTCTGCGGTCTTTTTTGCCATTCCCCGATCTTCATGACTTCGCATCTGATGGGGTTAAATTCAAGGAGCCAGTTGCTGGACCAGGCATGTAGCCTGTCCACATCTCTTGATAGTCCTGCCTGATCCTCGACCGATTTAATTCTTCTCATTAACTTCCCATCATCTGCAAACAGGGACACTTCTGCGTTTATCCCTTCCATTATGTCATTTACATATACCAGCAGGGTTCCACCCCCTGTGAAACCCTGCTCGTCACAGGCGCCCACTCTGACACCTCGTCACGTACCATGACTCGTTGTTGCCGCTCTGCCAGTTATTCTCTGATCCATTGCAGTGCCTTTGCTGTTATGCGTTTACCTGGAGCTTACCTGGAAAGGGTTTCGGGGGTCAACGCCCCCGCGGCCCGGTCTGAGACCAGGCCTCATGGTGGATCAGGGTCTGATCAATCAGGCTGTTACTGCTGGCCGCACGCAAGTTGACGTACGAACCACAGCCCGGTTGGTCAGGTACTGACTCTAGGTGCCTGTCCAGTGCTTTCTTGAAGACAGCCAGGGGTCTATTGGCAATCCCCCTTATGTATGCTGGGAGGCAATTGAACAGTCTTGGGGCCCTGGACACTTATTGTGTTGTCTCTCAGTGTACCCATCGCGCCCCTGCTTTTCATCGGGGGAATGTTGCATCTCCTGCCGATTCTTTTGCTTTCATAGAGAGTGATTTTCGTGTGCAGGTTTGGTACCAATCCCTCCAGGACCTTCCAAGTGTATATTATCATGCATCTCTCTCTCCTGCGTTAGAGGGAATACAGATCAAGAACCTTCAACAGTTCCCAGTAGTTTAGGTGCCTTCTCGTACTTGAGTGTGCCGTGAAAGTTCTTTGTACACTCTCCAGGTCTGCAATGTCGCCAGCCTTGAAGGGGACCGTTAGTGTACAGCAGTATTCTAGCCGCCTAGAGAGCACAAGCGATTTGAAGAGAATCATGGGCTTGGCATCCATAGTTTTGAAGGTTCTCATTATCCATCCAATCATTTTCCTAGCGGTTGAGGTAGATACATTGTTGTGATCTTTGAAGGCAAGAACCTCTGACATTATCACTCCCAGGTCCTTCACATTACTTTTCCGCTCTATTGCATGGTTATAATTTGTTGTAAACCCTGGCACATTTTTAATTTCTTCAAGTTTCCCATATCTGAGTAGTTGAAATTTCTCCTCGCTGAACTTTATTGTTTTGAGTGTCCCATTCGAAGATTTGGTTGATGTCCGCTTGCAGTCTCGCGGGGTCTTCGATGGAGGTCACTGCCATGGTAATCCGGGTGTCATCCGCAAAGAAAGACACGGCTTACACCTCTGTCTATGTCAGAAATGAGGATGAGGAATAGAATGGGAGCGAGTACTGTGCCTTGTGGAACAGAGCTTTTTACCGTGGCTGCCCGGAACTTTACTCTGTTTAGTATTTGTGTTTTATTTGTCACGAAGTTGTAGATCCATCTGCCAACTTTTCCCGTTATTCCTTAATCATGCATTTTGTGTGCTATTACACCATGGTCAAACTTGTCGAAAGCTTTTGCAAAGTCTGTGTATACTACAACTGTATTTTGTTTATCCTCTACAGCATCCAGGACCTTGTCAGAAGTGGTCCAGTAGCTGGGACAGGCAGGAGCCTGTCTTGCTTTTGCATTAACCTCTTGTGAGGAACTGTGTCGAAGGCCTTCTTGCAGTCCAAGAAAATGCAGTCGATCTACTCCTCTCTCTCTTGTGTCTTACTTTTGGTTGGTTGGTTGGTTGGTTGGTTGGTTGGTTGGTGTGTGTAAGAGAAATTCTAAACAACTCAATAATATACCCCAAATTATCCATCGGATAAAATTATAAAATGTACCATTATATTAAATATAATGGCACAAATTAAAGTGGGCCAAGACAATAAGTGGAGCAATGTGTTATAAGTGAACACTAAGTGACACCACGTGCCGGGGTGAGCCAAGTCTCTGGCTCTTAATATACCACCTAGCACAAGTATGGCTCACCCTGTGTTCCTTAAACATCACAAGGGTTTTTATCATTTTAGGAGTATTTTCAATGTCATATATATATGTTCCGTATTTTAAGAATATATAGGGGGTGGTGGAGAAAATTTTCAAACAGCTTCAGGAGAGCCCTGAGTCTTCCATGAAGCAAGTTTATTCTTTTTCTGAGGATGAGGGTTCCCAGGACAGAAATGGTAAGTACAATGCCTGCACTCTAAAGGAGGGGTTTGGGATATTGGCAGTTTGGAGGGATATGTTGTGTATTTTTATACGTATATACTTCTAAACTGTTGTACTCTGAGCACCTCTGCAAAAACAGTGATTATGTGTGAGATGAAAGTGTTGAATGAGGATGAAAGTATTTTCTTTTTGGGGATTTTCTTTCTCTTTGGGTCACCCTGCCTCGGTGGGAGACGGCCGACTTGTTGAAAAAAAAAAAAAGAAAATATATATATATATAATATATATATATATATATATATATATATATATATATATATATATATATATATATATATATATAAACTACCAATCTCTCACCGAAGTAGGAATGGCAAGAAACACATTTATGAAATTATTGTCTTGCCAGAATCATGCTGACATCACAGTAACATCTCCACCCCTCCTTCAGAATGCAGCCATTCTGGAGGAAACCACTTTCCCTGACTCTCTTCATAAACGTTACCTGGTTCCCACTCCAACAGCACGTCAAGAGAGAGAGAAAAAAGAACTTACCTCCATTCAAACTGAACACAAGCCTGTTGGATGTTGGAGCCCCTAACACTCAAAACAACCTTAAGCTCTCTCCCTGCAGCATTTTCTGGGACAACCCCTATCCCTGCTTCCCTCTAACCCAGATTTATATACCCTCCTAGTCATCCTATTTTGCTTCGACTTCTCTAAATGTCCAAATCACTTTAACAACGCTTTCTCAACCCTCTGAATTAAAGTTTTCCCAACCACCACACCCTTTGATCTACAAGCTCTAAATTTTCAGCAAATTAACACCATACATTGTTCTCAAAAACAACATCTACACAGCCTCCAGCCACCTCGTTGTGACATTTAAATCCGCTGCCTCATTTCCATATAACAGTGTTGATATATACAATTAGAACAGTGTTGGAATGAGCCCGCGTAATTCAGCCAACAGACAAACATGCTACTTACTAGGCAAGTGTCTTTTTGAAAAAAAAAAAAAAAAATCACGACGTTTTAGGAACAGTAAATTAAAAAAATATATTTCGAAGCCTGCTGCAAAAAAAAATAGCTACTGACATCACCGACCCCTTCGCCTGCTGTACTCTTAACAGCAAATAATCTTTACTGCTCACATAAATTAAGCACCTAAATTGCTGGAAACGTTTGAAATCCCTCGATCTGTACTCCTTGCAACGTAGGCGAGAATGATACAATTTAATCTGAAACTGGAAATTTCTGGAGGAATTGGTACCTAATCTACACACACACACACACACGCAGAGGACATGATAACGACATCTAAAATACTGAGGAATTGAAAAGGTGGAAAGACAGAATGTTCCAGAGATGGGACACAGGAACAAGGGGACACAGTTGGAAGTTGAAGACACAGATAAATCACAGGGATGTTAGAAAGTATTTCTTCAGTCACAGAGCAGTCAGGAAGTGGAATAGTTTAGGAAGCGATGCAGTGGAGGCAGGATCCATTCATAGCTTTAAGCAGAGGTATGATAAAGCTCATGGTGCAGGGAGAGTGACCCAGTAGCGGCCAGTGAAGAGGCGGGGCCAGGAGCTATGAATCGACAACTGCAACCAAAACTGAGTGAGTACAACTAGTTGAGTACACACACACACACACACACACACACACACACACACACACACACACACACACACAATCACACTCACAGTGGTGAGTATCCCTGCCTGTCACGCGGGAGACCGGGGTTCAATTCCCCGCCGGGGAGAATATCAAAATGGTATACATGACCGATAGGTTGGTAGGTAAGACACATAGGCAACAGTTAGGCAACTTTATTCCGAAACGTTTCGCCTACACAGTAGGCTTCTTCAGTCGAGTACAGAAAGTAGGCAGGAGCCGTAGAGATGTGAAGACGATGTAATCAGTCCATCACCCTTGAAGTCGTAGATTTGAGGTTATCAGTCCCTCAATCTGGAGAAGTTCAGTTCCAGTTAGCTGCCTAACTGTTGCCTATGTGTCTTACCTCCCCGCCGGGGAGGAAAGCGTTTTAGTAGCGACCAGTGAAGAGGCAGGGCCAGGAGCTTGGACTCGACCCCTGCAACCTCAACTAGATGAGTACAACTAGGTGAGTACACACTGTACACTGTGTACGTCAGGCCCATACTGAAGTATGCAGCACCTGTTTGGAACCCACACTTGATCAATCAAAGTTAGTTCCAGAGCTAAGGGGAATGTCCTACGAAGAAAGGTAAAGGGAAATCGGCCTGAAGACACTGGAAGACAGGAGGGTTAGGGGAGACATGATAACGACATACAAAATACTGCGTGGAATAGGCAAGGTGGACAGAGAAAGGATGTTCCAGAGAGGGGACACAGGAACTAGGTCACAACTGGAAGTTGAAGACCCAGATGAATCAAAGGGATATTAGGAAGTATTTCTTTAGTCATAGAGTAGTCAGGAAGTGGAATAGCCCAGCAGGTGAGGTAGTGGAGGCAGGAACCATACATAACTTTAAGATGAGGTACGATAAAGCTCATGGAGCAGGGAGAGAGAGGACCTAGTAGCACTCAGTGACGAGACGGGGTCAGGAGCCGAGTCTCGACCCCTGCAACTACAATTAGGTGAGTACAATTAGGCAAGTACATCCACACACACATCCACACACGCACACATCCACACACGCACACATCCACACACACACACACACACACATTCACACACACACATTCACACACACACACATTCACACACACACACATTCACACACACACACATTCACACACACACACATTCACACACACACACATTCACACACACACATTCACACACACATTCACACACACACACATTCACACACACACATACACACATCCATACACACACATACAATAGGCCTAGAGTCCAATCGACATGTGCCTAAGATAAAATGGTAACTAACATTTCCCGTGAAAATAAGAGACTTGGCAGAAGGTGCAAAATATCCCCAATGAAAAGCAGGGGTGCAAGTATACTAAAGGAAAGCTCTGCAAGTGTTAGGAGACTAAGACTTACAAATGCCCTTCCTTCATGTGTGTGTGTGGGATTTAAGAAAACATCGAGATTGTGAGAGGATAAGAAGAAAGAGAATGAAAACAAGGGTAAAGATGCAAGGGGGAATGAAGATGAGAGTGAGGGAAGGCGGGGAGAATGAATATGAGAGTAAGGGAAGGTAGCGAGAACATGAGAACTACTCGCTCCAGGGACAAAGCTGATAAACGATTCAAAACGCCGCTCACGATACAACGAAAGATGACTCACGAAATCGTAATAACACGATTACAAACAAATCACGGAATGGGTGGAGCTTAAATCCATGGCGAGTGAGTCCTAATTAACAAAAGATACAGATTCACCACAAATTTGACTGCTCGCACACAGCCACGTATTGCCAAAAAACACAAATCTCTGGATTTCTCTAGTGGGTAGCAACAGCCTGGCTGCTCTGACAGCTTCTGTAATTAGAGCAGCCAGTTTCACACTTTTTGCTGTTAGTGAATTTGTGCTCTTGAAGTGATATGCTAAATTAAAAAAAAAATCATTCTTTGTTGTATTAGGTCAGGTTACCATACGTCAACTTAAAGTACACTTCCGAATAATTACTTAACAATAATGAATTGAAAAAAATACCAATTGGCTTACATCTGGCAGCGCGGGAAGTATCTTAAGATTTTGAACACACATTCTCTAACGCACTGTTAAAAATGTACATGGGTTGGCTCTTGTGGTCAAAAGCTGTGTGGCCGGGTGTCAGGTCAAGGTGCTAGAGCACAAAAAATGTCACAGGTATGCCAAAAGTACAGCTCAAACAGTGGCATTGCCAAAGCCGATGTAGCAAGCATGCAGTCTCATGATCCCTCCACCAATGTCACTGGCAACAATGTTCTGCCTGCTGCTCACCCGCCAAGAATGTATTCATGTTTAATCCTAAACAATATCCCAAATGCATAAATGCAAAAGACCATCATTATTGATCAGAAGTATTTACAATTTTAAAACCTGAGGTACTTGTGATAATTTAGGCAGCATTACAACTGCCAAGTTCTCATCGCTAAGATGTCTCAGAAAATAAATGTCCCGAGGCATTTCAAGAATGAACTTCTGAGGAACCATTATGAGTCCAGTGACGAGGTAGAGGTCGCTCTCAGCACGTAAATACTTGCACAAACACGGACGACGAAACGAAATAGTGCGAAAACGAGTCGCGCGCATTTATATATATATATATATATATATATATATATATATATATATATATATATATATACATATATATATATATATATATATATATAATATATAATATATAATATATATATATATATATATATATATATATATATATATATATATATATATGCACATATACACCAATTGTATACGATACAAAAATACACACGCTGCACTAATATTTATGATAGAGCCAGTATGTATATGACACAGCCAGTAACTAAATTCGCTAAGTACAGAGGAAAGCGACAATAAATACTATGAGGTGTGAACATGAACTGCACTACGGGAGACAATGATACCAGAAAAGCATCCAAAGAACTGCAGTGCAAGTGCCATGGTTCGATATTGGGGGAAAAGAGCTATATAGAGTCTTCATATACTTGCTGCCAATGCTTACCTAGCAGTAAATAGGTAACTGAATGCTGTGTGCAGAACCCTGATAAACAAGCTAAAATCAAATGTAAATAATCAAGACAGGATGCCATGAGCATATATCTGTTCTGTAACTACAAACAGGTAAGCACACGCACACACACACACACACACACACACACACACACACACACACACACACACACACACACACACACACAAAACGGGCAACAGGAGGCACTGTGGCTATAGGAGAGGGGGTGCCGGCAAGATGTGGTGCACACAAATACGGATGTTTGTTGCCAAGGTGAAGGTGGTAGCACCTCACGCCAAAAACTTTCCTTCTCTTTCCCCCAACACACACACACACACACACACACACACACACACACACACACACACACACACACACACACACACACAAGCGATCCGAATATCAGATCCTGAGGAAAGAGTGAGGGAGCAGAGGGAGAGGAGTTGCACTGCTCATCAAAAACCGGTGGGGATTTGAGGAAATGGAAGGAATGGACAGAATGGGTGAAAGGGACTACATAGCAGTAACAATTCAGTCCGGGAGCCCTAAGGTGGTAATTGCAGTGATGTACAACCTGACACAGAACAGCAGGAGGCCAAGAGAAGAATGCGAAGAGAGCAACAGAGCAATGGTGGACACTAGTTGAGGTGGCCCGAAGGGCTCACATGGTAAGGTAAAGTTACTAGGTATGGGTGATTTCAATCACAAGGAGATAGGCTGGGAAAACCTGCAGCCACACGGGGCACACGAAACATGGAGAGCCACTGTTACGGACACTACCAGTGATGAGAGGAGATGATGAACCAGCAAGACTGGACCTCGTATTCACCTTGAGTAGTTCACACATTGAGGACATCACATACGTAAGACCCCTCGGAGCTAGTGATCATGTGGTTTTGAGCTTCAAATAAATGGTAGAGTTACAAGTGGAGAGGGAAGCACGAGTAGGATCGAAGAAGCCAAACTACAAAAGGGGGGAAGGGGGAGATTACACAGGCATGAGGAATTTCCTGCAAGAAGTTCAGTGAGAAAGACAATTGGTGGGAAAAAATCAGTAAACGAAATGATGGATTCCATGGCAATAAAATGCAAGAAGGCAGAGGAGAGGTTTATTCCCAAGAGCAAAAGAAATAATGGGAACACTAGAACGAGCCCTTGACTCTACACCCAAAGGTGTAGAGAGGCTTAAACTAAGTGTGCTAGAGAATGTAAAAAGTACAGAAGACAAAGGACACAGGAAAAGAGAGAGATCAGTGGAAGAGCCAGAAACGAATATACACAGATAAGAAGGGGGGCCCAGGGAATTATGAATACGACATAGCATCGAACACCAAGTCTGACCTGAAGTTGTTGTATAGCCACATCAGGAGGAAAACAATAGTCATGGACCAGGGTAATCAGACTGGAGGAGGGGAGCTCACAAGAAATGACCAAGAAGAATGTGAGGAGCTCAACATGAGATTTAAAGAAGTATTTACAATGGAGACAGGAAGGACTCCGGAAAGGCAGAATAGCAGGATACACCAATAAGTGTTGTACAAAACACATCAGAGGACATGAAGATAAGTGAACTAGATACCTCAAAGGTGGTGGGACTGGACATCTCTACGTAGGTCCACAGAGAGGGAGCAGAGATGCTGAGTGTGCCACTAACAACAATCTTCAACACACCTATTGAAACTTGGCAACAAATTTAGGTCAAGTTTTTAAGATAGCGGATAGACACGAGGCACTATATTACAGACCAGTGTCACTGACATGTATAGTATTGCAAAGTCATGGAGAAGATTATCAGGAGGAGAGTGGTGGAGCGCCTAGAAAGGAATGAGCTTATACATGACAACCAGCACGGTTTCAGGGAAGAGAAATCCTGTGTCACAAACCTACTGGAATTTTATGACAAGGTGACAGAAGTAAGACGAGAGAGAGAGGGGTGGGTAGATTGCACTTTCTTGGACTGCAAGAAGGTTTTTTACACAGTTCCACACAAGAGATTAGAAAAGCTACAGGATCAGGCACGCATTACAGGGCAGGTAGGCAACAACGAGTCACATTACATGACAAGGTGTCAGAGCGGGCGCCTATGACAAGCAGGGTTCCGCAGGGGTCAGTCCTAGGACTAGTGCTGTTTCTGGTTTATGTGAATGACATGACAGAAGGGATAGACTCAGAAGTGTCCCTATTTGCAGATGATTTGAAGTTAATAAGGAGAATTAAATTGGATGAGGATCAGATAAGACGAAAAAGGGACCTGGACAGGCTGCATGCCTAGTCCAGTAACTAGCTCCTGGAACTTAACCCTACCAAAAGCAAAGTCATAAGAATCTGGGAAGTGCAAAGGCTGCAGACAGAGTAAAGGCCAGGGGGCCAAAGACTGCAAACCTCACTAAAGGAAAAGGATTTTAGGGTGAATGTAATACCGAGCACATCTCCTGAGGCATATATCAACCACCTGGCAAACCTAAGAATTGCGTTTCGACACCTCATTAAGGAATCATTCAAGATTCTATACACCGTGTGTGTCAGGCCCACATTAAGAGTATGCAGCACCAGTTTGGAACCCACACGTCAAGAAATTACAGAAAGTGCAAAGGTTTGTAATAAGACTAGCCCCAGAGTTAAGGGGAATGTCCGACAAAGAAAGGTTAAGGAAATCGACCTGACGACAGCGGAGGAGAGAATGGATAGGGGAGACATGATTATGATATATAAAATTCTTAAAGGAACTGACAAGGTGGGCAGAGACAGGATGCTCCAGAGATGGGACACTGTAACAAGGGGTCACACTTGGAAGCTGAAGACTCAGATGAGGCACAGGGATGTTAGAAAGTATTTCTTCAGTCACAGAGTTGTCAGAAGTGGAACAGTCTGGAAAGCGACATAGGGAAGGCAGGATCCATACATAGTTTTAATATGAGGTATGATTAAGCTCGTGGAGCAGAAAGAGGACGTAGTAGCAGCCAGTGAAGAGGCGGGGGCCAGAAGCTATGAATCGACCCCTGCAACCACAATTAGGTGAGTACACACACACACACACACACACACACACACACACACACACACACACACACACACACACGCAACCAGAGCCGGGCAGAGCAACAAGCGCAAACACACAACCACCCTCAGAACCCCACAAACACACTATCCCAATACAAACCACAATCTACACTCACAGCCCCTACCCTACACTATGCAGTAGACTCCCATAGCACCCTACCCAGTCTCCCATTTCCCTAGCCTCCACAATCCCCCCCCCCCTTAGAATACAGTGTTGGAGAGGAAACTGAAGGTATGGTACGATGAAATAACGAATAAGTGGGAGGAGTGGCACGAAAGAATCAAGGCATCATCGGGCATCATAGCCCTCACAGAAACCAAGCTCACAGGAATGATAACAGATGCCATCTTTCCAACTGGATATCAGATCCTAAGTAAAGACAGAAGAAACAGAGGGGTTGGAGGAGTGGCACTGCTCATCAAAAACCAATGGGATTTTAAGGAGCTGGAGAGAGGAGACAGGAGGAGCAAGAGACTACATAATAAGAACACTTCAGTCTGGAGGTCCCAAGGTGGTAATTGAAGTGATGTATAACCCACCACAGACCAAGACAAGAATATGATGAGTAACAGGGCAGTGGTTGACACTGGCTGAAGTGGCCAGAAGGGCCCATATGGACAGAGCAAAGTTACTGATTGTGGGTGACTTCAACCACAAAGGAATCGACAGGGAAAACCTGGAGCCACATGGGGGCACAAAAACATGGAGGGCAAAGATGTTGGAGGTGGTACTAGAAAACCTCATGCATCAGCATAGAGGAGAAGACGAACCAGCAAGACTGAACCTAGTATTCATCTTAAGTAGTACAAATATTGAAGACATCACATATGAAAGGCTCCTCAGAGCTATTGATCATGTGGTTCTGAGCTTCAAATATATAGAGTTACTAGTGGAAAGGGAAGCAGGAAAGGCAGAGCAGAGGAAGCCAAACTACAAGAAAGGGGACTACAGTCTTGAACTTCCTGTACAAGGTTTAGTGGGATAAGGAGCTGGCAGGAAATATCAGTAAATGAGATGATGGAATGTGTGACAATATGCAAGACAGCAGAGGAGACATTTGTACCCAAGGGCAACAGAAATAATAAGGCCAGAACGAGAAGAGGTGCAAAACTAAATGTGCTAGAGAATGGAAGAAGGCAAAGGAGAATAAGGAGAGTAGTCAAAGAGCAAGAAATGAATGTGCACACTTAAGGAGGAAGGCCCAACGACAATACGAAAATGACACAGCAGAGAAAGTCAAGTCCGACCAAGTCTTCCTGATGTACAATCACATCAGGAAGAAAACAACAGTCAAGGCCCAGGTAATCAGGCTGAGGAAAGATGGTGAAGTCACAAGAAATGACCGAGAAGCATGCAAGGAGCTCAACATGAGATTTAAAGAAGTATTCATAGTGGAGACTGAAAGGACTCCTGAAACACGGAGGGGTGGGGTACACTACCAAATGCGAGACACAATACATACAACCGAGGAAGAGGTGAGGAGGCTGCTAAATGAACTAGATACCTTAAAGGTGATGGTGCCGGATAACATCTCTCATGGGTCCTGAGAGAGGGAGCAGAGGCACTCTGTGTACCACTAACAACAATCTTCAACACATCTACTGAAATAGGGCAGCTCCCTGAGGCATGGAAGACAGCAAATGTAGTCAAATTTTTAAAAATGGAGACATACATGCAGCACTAAACACAGACCAGTATCACTGACATGCAAAGTCGCTGTTGGGCCGTGCGGACGTGCTGCGCAGTAGCTCCTGATTGGGTTGGCTTTTGCGCAGTAGTGACGTGTACTTAGCTCTGTGAAGACCTGTTTGCGCGCTCTCTACGAACTGAAGCAAGATGCCCTCTATCGAGCAACTTTACCAACACCTTAAGGAAGAATTGAGGATGGCGAAGATGGAGATTCGACGACTGACCTAGGAAAACAAGAAGATTCGTAGTAGTCCTCCTGTTTTGAGTCCTCAGGTCAAGAAGGGAAACTGGTCAGTGGCTGGACAGCAGGGAACGAAGTTGACGATCAAGAGGACGAATGGAAAGGTAGAAACGATGAAGAAGAAAGAGACTGCCGTGGAAACTGTTGTGGAAACATCTAATACATTCTCAGTGCTACCCGATGAATGTGAGTCGACTACTGGGAACGTCACAACGAACGACATTAAGGAAGGTAAGAATATTGTTGTTGTTGGGGATAGCCAAGTTAGGTATATGGATAGGGCGTTCTGCTTGAAGGACAGGAGTAGGAGACAGAGAGTTTGCTTTCCTGGGGCTGGGATGGAGGATATTGTTAGCCGTCTGGATGACATCATGAGAGGTAATGGGAGCAATTCTATTATCTGTCTCAGTGCTGGAGGCAACGATGTTGGCAGACGTAGGAGTGAAGACCTGATTAGCAGGTATAGGTCAGCAATAGAAATAATTAGGAGTAAGGGTGAGAACCCTGCCATATGTGGTGTTTTGCCAAGGAGGAGAGTTGGAAATGAATGGTTGTCCAGGGCAATTGGTGTCAATTGCTGGCTGGACAAATACTGTAAGGAAAATGTGGTAACATTCATTGACAACTGGGACCTCTTCTATGGCAGAAATGACATGTATGCCAGGGATGGGGTTCACTTAATTAGGTCTGGGGTGGTAGCACTGGCAACTGCAGTGGAGGGAGCAGTTAGGACTTTAAACTAGGAATAGTTAGTGGTATGGGTTTTGGCAGGAAAACAGTGAAGTCCCAGTGTAGTAATATTACGAGTTCTAGGGGAACTAGTAATAAGCAGAACGAGGTAGATATTGAAAAGCCAGTGACTTCGGGTGATAAGGACAGTAATAGGTTCAGTAGAAAAACAGAAATGAGCAGGAAGGGTAAAGAGAAAGGAGAGTCTTTCAATGTTTATTATGCTAATTGCCGTAGTGCTAGGAATAAGATGGACGAGTTGAGATTAGTTGCTAGTGCAGGTAACATTGATGTATTTGCCTTAACTGAGACGTGGTTTAATTCAAAAAGTCGGGACATGCCTGCGGAATATCACATTCAGGGTTTTAAATTGTTCCAAGTAGATAGAAGTATCGGGAAGGGGGGTGGGGTGGCATTGTATCTCCGAGTTCCCTTGAACTGCTGCATAAAAACGGGTATTAAGTCTGAAGTAACACATACAGAGTCTGTTTGGATAGAATTTTCAGAGGGGCATGAAAAACTGATTTTAGGAGTGATATACCATCCCCCAAACTTAGATAGGGACCAAGGGAGACTACTATAGGAGGAAATTGTTAAGGCCACAAGGCACGATAATGTAGTAATTCTAGGAGACTTTAACTTTAGTCATATTGATTGGAATTTCTTGACTAGGAATTTAGAATCATACGACTTCTTAGAAGTAGTTCAGGATTGTTTTTTGAAGCAGTTTGTGACAGAACCTACAAGGGGAAATAACCTGCTTGACTTAGTTATGGCAAACAATGAATCCCTTGTTAATAATATAGAAATTTCAGAGGAACTGGGTGCTAGCGACCACAAATCAATTACATTTAGCATTGAATGGAAGTACGATAGTAGCGATAACTCAGTAACAGTCCCAGATTTTCGCTTAGCAGATTACGATGGGCTTAGAGAACACTTATCATCTGTTGACTGGGGTAACGAAGAGAGCTATCAATATGACAGTTTTCTGAACACTATACATGCTGCTCAAAGAACGTTTATCCCATATAAAGAAATTAGATCAAATAGAAATGACCCAAAATGGATGAATAATAGGCTCAAATATCTACTAGGGCATAAGAAAGGAATTTATAGGCGTATCAAAAGAGGTGAGGGTCATCTTATGAATCAGTAAATTGACATTAAGAGGGACATTAAAAAGGGGATAAGAAAAGCTAAAAGGGACTATGAAATTAAAGTTGCTAGGGATTCTAAAATTAACCCAAAAAGTTTTTTCCAGGTCTATAGAACAAAAGTTTGAGATAAGATAGGTCCCCTTAAAAATAACTATGGGCACCTTACTGACAAAGAGAATGAAATGTGCTCGATTTTAAATAATTATTTTCTCTCAGTTTTTACACAGGAAGACACTAACAATATTCCAGTAATTAATTTTTATAGTGAGCTAGAAGAAGATAAATTATGTAACATCACAGTCACTAGTGAAATGGTTGTGAAGCAGATAGACAGACTGAAGTAAAATAAGTCGCCGGGTCCTGATGAGGTTTTTTCAAGGGTTCTTAAGGAATGCAAAATGGAACTCTGTGAACCATTAACTAATATTTTTAATTTATCTCTTCAAACAGGTGTAGTGTCTGATATGTGGAAGATGGCTAATGTAATTCCTATTTTTAAAACAGGGGACAAGTCGTTACCGTCAAATTACCGCCCAATAAGCCTGACCTCAATGGTAGGCAAATTACTAGTCAATTATAGCTGAGATTATAAGAAGCCATCTCGATAAGCATAGCTTGATTAAGGATACTCAGCATGGATTCACAAGAGGCCGGTCTTGAGTGGTGACGTGTACTTAGCAGTGGTGATGTGTACTTTTGAGTGGTGACGTGTACTTAGCTCTGTGAAGACCTGTTTGTGTACTCTCTGTGAATCTGAACCAGGATGCCCTCTATTGAGCAGCTTTACCAGCAGCTGAGAGAAGAGCTCAGAGTTGCTAAGCTGGAGATACGGCGATTAACGGAGGAGAACAAGAGGATTCGTAGTAATCCTCCTGTTGCGAGTCCCCAGGTTAAGAGGGGAGCTTGGTCAGTGGCCGGGCAACATGGAACCAAGCTGAGGATCAAGAAAACGGTTGGAGAGGCAGAAACAACGATAAACCAGAAGACTACCATGGAAACTTCCAACTCATTCTCGGTGCTACCTAAGGAATGTGAGTGTTCTACTGGGAATGCCACAATGAGCACCAAGGAAGCATTGGCAGATGTGAGTGAGACATCCCTAGAAACCCCAACGAAGACCATCGAGAACGTCTTGACAAATTCCACAAGTGGTGTAATGCTACCTGACGAATGTGAGTCAACTACTCGGAGCATCAGGACGGACGGACGACGCCAAGGAAGGTAAAAACATTTTTGTTGTTGGGGATAGCCAGATTAGGTACATGGATAGGGCATTCTGCTTGAAGGATAGGAGTAGGAGGCAGAGAGTGTGTTTTCCTGGGGCTGGGATGAAGGATATTGTTAGCTGTCTGGATGACATCATGAGAGGTAATGGGAGCAATCCTATTATCTGTCTCAGTGCTGGAGGCAACGATGTTGGCAGACGTAGGAGTGAGGACCTGATTAGCAGGTATAGGTCAGCAATAGAGATAATTAGGAGGAAGGGTGGGAAACCTGTCATATGTGGCATTTTGCCAAGGAGAGGAGTTGGAAATGAATGGTTGTCCAGAGCAATTGGTGTCAATTGCTGGCTGGACAAATACTGTAAGGAAAATGCGGTAACATTCATTGACAATTGGGACCTCTATGGCAGAAATGACATGTATGCCAGGGATGGGGTTCACTTATCTAGGTGTGGGGTGGGAGCACTGGCCAATGCAGTGGAAGGAGCTGTTAGGTCTTTAAACTAGGAATAGTTAGTGGTATGGGTTTTGGCGGGAAAACTGTGAAGTCGCAGTGTAGTAATATGAGTACTAGGAGAACTAGTAATAGGTAAAATGAGGTGGATATTGGAAAGCCAATGGCACTAATTGACAAGGACAGTAATAGGTTTAGTGGAATAACAGAAAGGAGCAGGAAGGGTAAAGAGAGAGGAGGGTCTTTAAATATTTGTTACACAAATAGTCGCAGTGCTAGGAATAAGATGGACGAGTTGAGACTAGTTGCTAGTGCAGGTAACATTGATGTATTTGCCATAACTGAGACGTGGTTTAATTCAAAAAGTCGGGACATGCCTGCAGAATGTCACATTCAGTGTTTTAAATTGTTCCAAGTAGATAGAAGTGTCGGGAAGGGGGGTGGGGTGGCATTGTATGTCCAAGATCGCTTGAACTGTTGCATAAAAACGGGTATTAAGTCTGAAGTAACACATACAGAGTCTGTTTGGATAGAATTTTCAGAGGGGCATAAAAAATTAATTTTACGTGTGATATACCATCCCCCAAATTTAGATAGGGACCAGGGGAGACTACTATGGGAGGAAATTATTAGGGCCACAAGGCACGATAATGTAGTAATTCTAGGAGACTTTAACTTTAGTCATATTGATTGGAATTTCTTGACTGGGAATTTAGAATCATACGACTTCTTAGAAGTAGTTCAGGATTGTTTTTTGAAGCAGTTTGTGACAGAACCTACAAGGGGTAATAACCTGCTTGACTTAGTTCTGGCAAACAATGAATCCCTTGTTAATAATTTAGAAGTTTCAGAGGAACTGGGTGCTAGCGACCACAAATCAATTACATTTAGCATTGAATGGAAGTATGATAGTAGAGATAACTCAGTAACGGTCCCAGATTTTCGCTTAGCAGATTACGATGGACTTAGAGAACACTTATCATCTGTTGACTGGGGTAACGAAGAGAGCTATCAATATGACAGCTTTCTGAACACCATACATGCTGCTCAAAGAACGTTTATCCCTTATAAAGAAATTAGATCAAATAGAAATGACCCAAAATGGATGAATAATAGGCTGAAATATCTACTAGGGAATAAGAAAGGAATTTATAGGCGTATCAAAAGAGGTGTCATCTTATGAATCAGTATATTGATATTAAGAGGGACATTAAAAAGGGGATAAGAAAAGCTAAAAGGGACTATGAAATTAAAGTTGCTAGGGATTCTAAAACTAACCCAAAAAGTTTTTTCCAGGTATATAGAACAAAAATCAGAGATAAGATAGGTCCCCTTAAAAATAACTATGGGCATCTTACTGACAAAGAGAATGAAATGTGCTCGATTTTACATAATTATTTTCTCTCGGTTTTTACACAGGAAAACACTAATAATATTCCAGTAATTAATTTTTATAGTGGGCCAGAAGAAGATAAATTATGTAACATCACAGTCACTAGTGAAATGGTTGTGAAGCAGATAGACCGACTGAAGTAAAATAAGTCACCGGGTCCTGATGAGGTTTTTTCAAGGGTTCTTAAGGAATGCAAAATTGAACTCTGTGAACCATTAACTAATATTTTTAATTTATCTCTTCAAACAGGTGTAGTGTCTGATATGTGGAAGATGGCTAATGTAATTCCTATTTTTAAAACAGGGGACAAGTCGTTACCGTCAAATTACCGCCCAATAAGCCTAACCTCAATTGTAGGCAAATTACTAGTCAATTATAGCTGAGATTATAAGAAGCCATCTCGATAAGCATAGCTTGATTAATGATACTCAGTATGGATTCACAAGAGGCCGGTCTTGTCTAACTAATTTATTAACTTTCTTCAGTAAAGCTTTTGAGGCTGTTGACCACGATAAAGAATTTGATATTATTTACTTAGATTTTAGTAAGGCTTTTGATAGAGTTCCGCACCAAAGACTGTTAAAGAAAGTGGCAGCTCATGGCATTGGGGTAAAAGTGCTCTCGTGGATCGAATCATGGCTCACAGACAGGAAGCAGAGAGTGTCCATAAATGGGGTTAAATCCGAGTGGGGTTCAGTAACAAGTGGCGTTCCACAGGGATCAGTCTTGGGCCCGTTGTTGTTTATAATATATATCAATGATCTTGATGAGGGAATTACTAGTGATATGAGCAAATTCGCCGATGACACAAAGATAGGTAGGATAATTGATTCAAACGTAGATGTTAGGGAACTTCAGGAGGATTTAGACAAATTCTATTCTTGGTCAGAAAAGTGGCAGATGCAGTTCAATGTAGATAAATGCAAGGTTCTGAAACTTGGGAGTGTCCATAACCCTAGCACTTATAAGTTAAATAATGTAGAACTTAGCCATACAGATTGCGAAAAGGACTTGGGGGTTATGGTAAGCAGCAACCTTAAACCAAGACAGCAATGCCTGAGCGTACGTAATAAGGCAAATAGATTACTGGGATTTATATCAAGAAGTGTAAGCAACAGAAGTCCAGAGGTCATACTGCAGCTTTATACATCATTAGTAAGGCCTCACCTAGATTATGCAGCTCAATTCTGGTCTCCATATTACAGAATGGATATAAATTCGTTAGAAAACATTCAGCGTAGGATGACTAAATTAATACATAGCATTAGAAATCTTCCTTATGAAGAAAGATTGAAGACTCTTAAGTTACATTCACTTGTTAGACGAAGAATGAGGGGAGACCTGATCGAAGTGTATATGTGGAAGACGGGTATTAATAAAGGGGATATTAACAAGGTCTTGAGGATATCTCTCCAAGAGAGAACCCGCAGTAATGGATTTAAATTGGATAAGTTTAGATTTAGAAAGGACATAGGAAAGTATTGGTTTGGAAATAGGGTAGTTGATGAGTGGAACAGTCTACCTAGTTGGGTTATTGAGGCTGGGACTTTGGGTAGTTTCAAATTTAGGTTGGATAAGTACATGAGTGGGAGGAGTTGGATTTGAGTGGGACTTTCACATCAGAGCTTAGTTCTTGGGTAGCATTGAAAATTGGGTTGGGCAAATGTTTTGTTAGTGGGATGAATTGTAAAGGACCAGCCTAGTATGGGCCAACAGGCCTCCTGCAGTGTTCCTCCTTTCTTATGTTCTTATGTTAAGATTATCAGAAGCGTGGTGGAGCACCTAGAAAAGAATGAGCTAATCAACGACAACCAGCACAGATTTAGGGATGGGAAATCCTGTATCACAAACCTACTGGAGTTCCATGACAAGGTGACAGTAGTAAGACATGAGAGAGTGGTGGGTAGATTGCATTTTCTTGGACTGTAAGAAGGCTTTTGACACAGTTCCACATTAGAGATTAGTTCAAAAGCTGGAGAATCAGGCAGGTATAACAGGGGAGGCACTGTAATGGATCAGAGAATATTTGACAGGAAGGCAGTAGCGAGTGATGGTAAGCGACGAGGTGTGGGAGTGGGCGCCTGTGACGAGCGGGGTTCCACAAAGATAAGTCCTAGGGCCGGTGCTGTTTCTGGTATATCTGAATGACATGACCGAAGTAGACTCGGAAGTGTCTGTTTGCAGAAGAGAAGGACCAAGCAGGACTACAAAGGGATCTGGACAAGCTAAAGGCCTGGTCCAGCAAAAGGCTCCTGGAATTCAATCTCGAAAAGTGCGAAGTCCTGAAGATCGGGGAAGCATAAAGAAGACCACAGACAAAATACAGTTTAGGGAGCCAAAGATTACAAACCTCACTCAAGGAAAAGGATTTTGGGGTTAGTATAAACACCGAACACATCTCCTGAGGCGCATTTCAACCAAATTACTGTTGCGGCATATGGGCAACTAGCAAACCTAAGAATAGGAAGTGGAATAGTCTGATATGGGAGGTGGTGGAGGCAGGATCCATATATAGCTTCAAGAGGTAGGATAAAGCTCACGGAGCAGGGAGTGACCTCGTGGCGACCAGTGAAGAGGCTGGGCCAGGTGCTACGAAGCCACCCCTGCAACCACAATTGAGTACACACACACACACACACACACACACACACACACACACACACACACACACACACACAAGCACACACTCAAGCACACACACACACACACACAGTGGATAAGGAGACATACGAGGCAGCAGAGGAAGAGCACAGGGATGCAAAAACACGGTCTGTTTAATCAAACATCAGAAAGCATTTTTATTGTGTACATTGAATACAATTTATAAGAGCTCGCTTCATACATTGGATTGCAAAACTGAGATGAATGCCAAGCCCTGTCATTATATTAAACGATATAGTATCAAGTAGTTCCATGCCAGGTAACCAGAAATTGACGCCCGTAAACCCAGCTATGGTGTGTCCTACTCTTTTGGTCAAATGTTAACTGACCACAGTGAAATGTAAGAAAGTGTGGAATAAATCCAGTGAAGAGCAGGGAACAATTAGAGAATGTGACTGAATACGTAAGAATAATCAATGGTTGCGAAGCACCAGCTTAGAACTCATATTTCGTAAAGCACAAAGCAACTGCAAAGAATACAAAGGTTTGCTGCCAGCCTTGAACTGCAACTGAGTAGCAATATACAAAGGCTACACGGCCTGGATCTCATGACGCTGAAAACACCGAGAACGACGAGACCATTATGACATTTAAGACAGCGAGGAACAGGACAAACTGTTTAACATTATAAGGACCAAGGTGAGGACACAGATGTAAAGTGAGCACTCAAATGAGTCACAGACGTCAAGAAACAATTTTACATTACAGTGAAGTGGAATCGAATGGCTAACGAAACGAGTTAAAACACAACACAATTTCAAAAAGTTACGACAGACAAATACTGTACGTCAACCAATGAAGTTAAGCGCACCCCCAAACCTGTAAATAAAAAAAAAAATCAGCTAAGTAATTTAAGCATATACGCACTTATTAATTTCCAGTCACTGACGAACAGAACAAGAATGACACTTACTGGACTGGGTATTCACAAGAGAAGGTGGAACATTATTGTATCACACAGATCAACGCTCACCAGGCACTTTATATTAAAACCATCATGCAATGGTAGCTACACCTTCAATACATATTCGTCACATACCATTATATATTAAAAGGAAATAATGTCATAATATACGAACTATTAGGCCAATAATACATTTCCTTCTTCCCATGACGTAGTCTATGTTTACAAAGCATGGGGTTGGCAGCTAGAAATAGTGTGAGGTGTATACACCCTGGTAGGTCCCACCAATCTCAAGACCTCAACCACACCCCATAAACTATCAGCTGTTGACACTGGCTGGCCACCATCACAAACAAAACACAAACATGCACGAGCATGCACGCGCGCACTTAAAGAATATAATCTAACACAAAAAGAAAGGGCACTGAGTGATATCATCACGACAATAAAAAAAAAAAAGTGGACAGGGAGAGGTTATCAACTCTATAGATAACTTCTCTCTAGAGAGAAGCCAGGGAAGACACGTGGCAAATATCAGAGCCGAGCGATAGGGACAATACGAAGTAGTTTTTCAGCTTTGGGGTGATAACTGGAACGCACTAGATGATGAGGACACAAGCCACATACACAGCTTTGTGTGTGCGAGTGAGCGCGCGCGCACACGCACACGCGTGCGTGCGTGTGCGTGCTCACCTATTTGTGGTTGCAGGGGTCGATTCATAGCTCCTGGCCCAGTATCTTCCCTGACTGCTACTAGGCTCTCTCCCTGCTCCATGAGCTTTATCAAACAAGTTTAAGAATTTATGGAGTTAAGGATTTGGGGAAAATACCCAATGGTTGAAGAAAACGTATATTTTCTACTCTCTTTTGATAGAGTACCGCACCAGACTGTTAAAGAAAGTGGCAGCTCATGGCATTGGGGGAAAAGTGCTGTCATGGATCGAGTCATGGCTCACAAACAGGAAGCACAAAGTATGCTTAAATGGGGTTAAATCCGAGTGGGGATCTGTAACAAGTGGCGTACCACAGGGATCAGTATTAGGCCCGTTGTTTATAATATATATCAATGACCTTGATGAGGGTATTACTAGTGATATGAGCAAATTCGCCGATGACACAAAGATAGGTAGGATAATTGATTTAAACGTAGATGTTAGGGAATTTCAGGAGGATTTAGGCAAACTCTATTCTTGGTCAGAAAAGTGGCAGATGCAGTTCAATGTTGATAAATGCAAGGTTCTGAAGCTCGGGAGTGTCCATAACCCTAGCACTTGTAAGTTAAATAATGTAGAACTTAGCCATACAGATTGTGAAAAGGACTTGGAGGTTATGGTGAGCAGCAACCTTAAACCAAGACAGCAGTGCCTAAGGGTGCGTAATAAGGCAAATAGATTATTGGGATTTATATCAAGTACGTACGGACTGATGAAGCCACTGTGTGGCGAAACGTTTCCACAATAAAGATACCCAAGAGTTGCACATGTGTCTAATTTATCAACATGTCGGTTCTCTGAACCATTCATCTACAAATATC
Source organism: Cherax quadricarinatus (assembly GCF_038502225.1). Lineage (NCBI taxonomy): Eukaryota > Metazoa > Arthropoda > Malacostraca > Decapoda > Parastacidae > Cherax > Cherax quadricarinatus. Next base: position 19,866,295 of record NC_091310.1, on the reverse strand, counting down.
AAGAAGTGTAAGCAACAGAAGTCCAGAGGTTATACTGCAGCTTCTTGCATCATTAGTAAGGCCTCATCTTGATTACGCAGCTCAGTTCTGGTCTCCATATTACAGAATGGATATAAATTCGTTGGAAAACATTCAGCGAAGAATGACTAAATTAATACATAGCATTAGAAATCTTCCGTACGAAGAGCGATTGAAGACTCTTAAACTACATTCACTTGTAAGACGAAGAATGCGGGGAGACATGATCTAAGTGTACAAGTGGAAGATGGGTATTAAGGGGATATAAATAAGGTCTTGAGGATCTCTCTCCAAGAGAGAACCCGCAATAATGGATTCAAATTGGATAAGTTTAGATTTCGAAAGGATGTAGGCAAGTATTAGTTTGGAAATAGGGTAGTTGATGAGTGGAATGGTCTTCCTAGTAGGATTATTGAAGCTAAAACGTTGGGTAGTTTCAAATTTAGGTTGGATAAATACATGAGCGAGAGGGGTTGGATTTGAGCGGGACTTGCATAATGAGTAAACAGAATCATCAAAACTTATTTCTTGTGTAGCATTGCAAATTGGGTTGGGCAAATATTTTGTTAATCGGAAGGATTGTAAAGGACCTGCCTAGTATGGGCCAATAGGCCCGCTGCAGTGTTCCTCCTGTCTTATGTTCTTATATTCTTATTTCTGGGGAAGAAGAGAGAATGTGATATTCCTCCAACTCTTACTTGTTCACTTGATGGAATGTAGGGAAAAGGGGGAATATCGAGAGTACCTTGTTCCTTCATTATTGGAGGACTGTAACTGGCTACACAGACAACATCTTGGCAGTGCTGACCTGATGAGACCAGTAGGTGGACTAAAAAAAAGCGGAGACTTAAACAAGAAATGTTGTAGCCTATATAATTGTAAGGGTACTTCTCATTGGCAAGGCTGATATTACCATTCTTGTAAACTGTAAATAAATAATCAAGATTGACGTGTACTTAGCTCTGTGAAGACCTGTTTGTGTGCTCTCTGTGAATCTGAATCAACTATTCAAGATTGACGTGTACTTAGCTCTGTGAAGACCTGTTTGTGTGCCAGTAGGTGGACTAAAAAAAAGCGGAGACTTAAACAAGAAATGTTGTAGCCTATATAATTGTAAGGGTACTTCTCATTAGCAAGGCTGATATTACCATTCTTGTAAACTGTAAATAAATAATCAAGATTGACGTGTACTTAGCTCTGTGAAGACCTGTTTGTGTGCTCTCTCTGAATCTGAACCAGGATGCCCTCTCTTGAGCAACTTTACCAGCAGCTGAGAGAAGAGCTCAGAGTTGCTAAGATGGAGATACGGCGATTAACGGAGGAGAACAAGAGGATTCGTAGTAATCCTCCTGTTGCAAGTCCCCAGGTTAAGAGGGGAGCTTGGTCAGTGGCCGGGCAACATGGAACCAAGCTGAAGATCAAGAAAACGGTTGGAGAGGCAGAAACAACGAGAAACCAGAAGACTACCGTGGAAACTTCCAACCCATTCTCGGTGCTACCTGACGAATGTGAGTGTTCTACTGGGAATGCCACAACGAGCACCAAAGAAGCATTGGCAGACGTGAGTGAGACATCCCTAGAAACCCCAACGAAGGCCATCGAGAACGTCTTGACGAATTCTACAAGTGGTGTAATGCTACCTGGCGAATGTGAGTCGACTACTCGGAGCATCACGACGGACGACGCCAAGGAAGGTAAAAACATTGTTGTTGTTGGGGATAGCCAGATTAGGTACATGGATAGGGCATTCTGCTTGAAGGATAGGAGTAGGAGGCAGAGTGTGTGTTTTCCTGGGGCTGGGATGAAGGATATTGTTAGCCGTCTGGATGACATTATGAGAGGTAATGGGAGCAATCCTATTATCTGTCTCAGTGCTGGAGGCAACGATGTTGGCAGACGTAGGAGTGAGGACCTGATTAGCAGGTATAGGTCAGCAATAGAGATAATTAGGAGGAAGGGTGGGAAACCTGTCATATGTGGCATTTTGCCAAGGAGAGGAGTTGGAAATGAATGGTTGTCCAGAGCAATTGGTGTCAATTGCTGGCTGGACAAATACTGTAAGGAAAATGCAGTAACATTCATTGACAACTGGGACCTCTTCTATGGCAGAAATGACATGTATGCCAGGGACGGGGTTCACTTATCTAGGTGTGGGGTGGGAGCACTGGCCAATGCAGTGGAGGGAGCTGTTAGGTCTTTAAACTAGGAATAGTTAGTGGTATGGGTTTTTGCGGGAAAATTGTGAAGTCTCAGGGTAGTAATATGAGTACTAGAAGAACTAGTAATAGGCAAAATGAGGTGGATATTGGAAAGCCAGTGGCACTAATTGACAAGGACAGTAATAGGTTTAGAGGAAAAACAGAAAGGAGCAAGAAGGGTAAAGAGAGAGTGGTGTCTTTAAATATTTATTACACAAATAGTCGCAGTGCTAGGAATAAGATGGACGAGTTGAGACTAGTTGCTAGTGCAGGTAACATAGATGTATTTGCCATTACTGAGACATGGTTTAATTCAAAAAGTCGGGACATGCATGCAGAATGTCACATCCAGGGTTTTAAATTGTTCCAAGTAGATAGAAGTGTCGGAAAGGGGGGTGGGGTGGCATTGTATGTCCGAGATCACTTGAACTGTTGCATAAAAACGGGTATTAAGTCTGAAGTAACACATACAGAGTCTGCTTGGATAGAATTTTCAGAAGGGCATGAAAAATTAATCTTAGGTGTGATATACCGTCCCCCAAATTTAGATAGTGACCAGGGGAGACTACTATGGGAGGAAATTGTTAGGGCCACAAGGCACGATAATGTAGTAATTCTAGGAGACTTTAACTTTAGTCATATTGATTGGAATTTCTTGACTGGGAATTTAGAATCATACGACTTCTTAGAAGTAGTTCAGGATTGTTTTTTGAAGCAGTTTGTGACAGAACCTACAAGGGGTAATAACCTGCTTGACTTAGTTCTGGCAAACAACGAATCCCTTGTTAATAATTTAGAAGTTTCAGAGGAACTGGGTGCTAGCGACCACAAATCAATTACATTTAGCATTGAATGGAAGTATGATAGTAGGGATAACTCAGTAACAGTCCCAGATTTTCGCTTAGCAGATTACGATGGGCTTAGAGAACACTTATCATCTGTTGACTGGGGTAACGAAGAGAGCTATCAACATGACAGTTTTCTGAACACAATACATGCTGCTCAGAGAACGTTTATCCCTTACAAAGAAATTAGATCAAATAGAAATGACCCAAAATGGATGAATAATAGGCTGAAATATCTACTAGGGAATAAGAAAGGAATTTATAGGCGTATCAAAAGAGGTGAGGGTCATCTTATGAATCAGTATATTGACATTAAGAGGGACATTAAAAAGGGGATAAGAAAAGCTAAAAGGGACTATGAAATTAAAGTTGCTAGGGATTCTAAAACTAACCCAAAAAGTTTTTTCCAGGTATATAGAACAAAAGTTAGAAATAAGATAGGTCCCCTTAAAAATAACTATGGGCATCTTACTGACAAAGAGAATGAAATGTGCTCGATTTTAAATAATTATTTTCTCTCGGTTTTTACACAGGAAGACACTAATAATATTCCGGTAATTAATTTTTATAGTGGGCTAGAAGAAGATAAATTATGTAACATCACAGTCACTAGTGAAATGGTTGTGAAGCAGATAGACCAACTGAAGCAAAATAAGTCACCGGGTCCTGATGAGGTTTTTTCAAGGGTTCTTAAGGAATGCAAAATGGAAGTCTGTGAACCATTAACTAATATTTTTAATTTATCTCTTCAAACAGGTGTAGTGTCTGATATGTGGAAGATGGCTAATGTAATTCCAATTTTTAAAACAGGGGACAAGTCGTTACCGTCAAATTACCGCCCAATAAGCCTGACCTCAATTGTAGGCAAATTACTAGAGTCAATTATAGCTCAGATTATAAGAAGCCATCTCGATAAGCATAGCTTGATTAATGATACTCAGCATGGATTCACAAGAGGCCGGTCTTGTCTAACTAATTTATTAACTTTCTTCAGTAAAGCTTTTGAGGCTGTTGACCACGATAAAGAATTTGATATTATTTACTTAGATTTTAGTAAGGCATTTGATAGAGTTCTGCACCAAAGACTGTTGAAGAAAGTAGCAGCTCATGGCATTAGGGGAAGTGTGCTCTCGTGGATCGAATCATGGCTCACAGACAGGAAGCAGAGTGTGTCCATAAATGGGGTTAAATCCGAGTGGGGATCAGTAACAAGTGGCGTTCCACAGGGATCAGTCTTGGGCCCGTTGTTGTTTATAATATATATCAATGATCTTGATGAAGGAATTACTAGTGATATGAGCAAATTCGCCGATGACACGAAGATAGGTAGGATAATTGATTCAAACGTAGATGTTAGGGAACTTCAGGAGGATTTAGACAAACTCTACTCTTGGTCAGAAAAGTGGCAGATGCAGTTCAATGTAGATAAACGTAAGGTTCTGAAAATAAATTAGACACATGTGCAACTCTTGGGTATCTTTATTGAGGAAACGTTTCGCCACACAGTGGCTTCATCAGTCCATACAAAGGAGAATCTTGAAGAACAGGAGGAGAATGAGGTAATCAGTCCCTCAACCTTGAGTCGATGTGGTCAGTCCATCAATCTTGAATAAAATACGGCATACGTGCTGAGAAGGAGCTTATAAACCGTTGGCAGGAGAGGTGCAGCAGTCATAGGTGGTGTAACATTTGTTCAATGTTGAAGTGGGCAAGCGAAGAATTCCCAAGTATTAAGATCCCAAGAAGTTGCAGTGTCTGACAGGTTTGTAGATGAATGGTTCAGAGAACCGACATGTTGATAAATTAGGCACATGTGCAACTCTTGGGTATCTTGATTGAGGAAACGTTTCGCCACACAGTGGCTTCATCAGTCCATACAAAGGAGAATCTTGAAGAACAGGAGGAGAATGAGGTAATCAGTCCCTCAACCTTGAGTCGATGTGGTCAATTTATCAACATGTCGGTTCTCTGAACCATTCATCTACAAGGTTCTGAAGCTCGGGAGTGTCCATAACCCTAGCACTTGTAAGTTAAATAATGTATAACTTAGCCATACAGATTTCGAAAAGGACTTGGGGGTTATGGTAAGCAGCAACCTTAAACCAAGACAGCGATGCCTAAGTATACGTAATAAGGCAAATAGATTACTGGGATTTATATCAAGAAGTGTAAGCAACAGAAGTCCAGAGGTCATACTGCAGCTTTATACATCATTGGTAAGGCCTCACCTAGATTATGCAGCTCAATTCTGGTCTCCATATTACAGAATGGACATAAATTCGTTAGAAAACGTTCAGTGTAGGATGACTAAATTAATACATAGCATTAGAAATCTTCCTTATGAAGAAAGATTGAAGACTCTTAAGTTACATTCACTTGTTAGACGAAGAATGAGGGGAGACCTGATCGATGTGTATAAGTGGAAGATAGGTATTAATAAAGGGGATATTAACAAGGTCTTGAGGATATCTCTCCATGAGAGAACCCGCAGTAATGGATTTAAATTAGATAAGTTTAGATTTAGAAAGGACATAGGAAAGTATTGGTTTGGAAATAGGGTAGTTGATGAGTGGAACAGTCTACCTAGTTGGATTATTGAGGCTAGGACTTTGGGTAGTTTCAAATTTAGGTTGGATAAGTACATGAAGAATTGAGACACTTATGCAACATATGGGAATCTTAAGCATAAGTGTCTCAATTCTTCAACTTGTCGGTTTTCAAAACCATTCATCACATAAGTACATGAGTGGGAGGGGTTGGATTTGAGTGGGACTTGCACATCAGAGCTTATTTCTTGGGTAGCATTGAAAATTGGGTTGGTCAAATGTTTTTTAGTGGGATGAACTGTAAAGGACCTGCCTAGTATGGGCCAACAGGCCTGCTGCAGTGTTCCTCCTTTCTTATGTTCTTATGTAATAACCCATCCCCCCACCCAAAAAAAAAAAAAAAGTTACAGTATTATGCCTCCCAGTAGCATTGTTTAAGCAATACTTTTCCAGCAACCATTCCCATACTTTTAGTAGTTTAATAAATAATTGTATTCCTTAATTACCAGGGGTAATTCGAACCTACCAGGGGTAATAATTTGCTAGACCTAGTCTTGTCAAATAAGGAAACACTCGTGAATAATCTGGAGATCACTGAAGAGCTTGGCGCAAGTGATCACAAATCCATCACCTTTAGCATTAATTGGGAATGCAAGAATAATGATAATACAGTAAAAATCCCCGATTTTCGTTCTGCCGATTATAATGGACTTAGGGAACATCTGTCTAATCTTGATTGGGGTTATCTAGCTAATGATTTTATTGACGATAATCATACTTATGAATATGAAGGGATCTGCTTTTATGATTGTTTTCTTAATAATGTACACAGTGCCCAGAGTATATACATTCCCCAGAGAGAAATTAGGTCTAATAATAACGATCCCAAATGGGTTAACAGGAGGCTAAAGCATCTATTAGGGGAGAAAAGGGGAATTTATAGGCGCATCAGAAGAGGAGAGGTTAACCTTACTGACCAATATGTTCAGCTTAAAAGAGAAGTAAAAAGGGCGATTAGAAAGGCTAAACGTGACTATGAAATTAGAGTTGCTAATGAATCAAAGACTAATCCAAAGGGGTTCTTTCAAGTGTATAGGACGAAGGTGAAGGAAAAAGTAGGACCTCTGAAATCTGGGAATGGACAGCTGACGGATAATGAACTGGAAATGTGTTCCTTATTTAATGACTATTTTTTGTCAGTTTTTACACAGGAAGATGTAAATGAGATTCCAGTAATTAACAATTATTTAGCTCCTGATGAATTTAAGTTAACTAATATTACTGTCACGAGGGACATGGTTATTGTGTACGAAATGGTATATAATACCGACAAGATGAGAGTAAGACACATGTGCAACATCTGGGTATCTTTATTGTAGACGTTTCGCAATCCAGTGGCTTTATCAATACAAATTCTAGGACATAACTTGAAGACAGTAGAACTATGTACAGAAGATGAGGTAATCAGTCCCTCAACCTAGGAGTAGGTGCGAACAGCACCATAGTCGTGGAGATTCTGAAGCAGAAGAAAGAATCCTGGCGCTTATATAGTAACGTCAGGTGTAGTAGACGAGGGCATATTCACTGGTAGGCGGGATTCCCCAGTGGAAGTAGGTCCTTCCCAAAGAGATGGGTTAGTTGTAGAAGTAGTTGTCGTAGTCGTGAAGGTTATGTACATGTCCTCAGAATTAAGATTCCATGATGTTGCAGTGTCTGACAAGTTGTGTACGAAATGGTATATAATACCGACAAGATGAGAGTAAGACACATGTGCAACATCTGGGTATCTTTATTGTAGACGTTTCGCCATCCAGTGGCTTTATCAATACAAATTCTAGGACATAACTTGAAGACAGTAGAACTATGTACAGAAGATGAGGTAATCAGTCCCTCAACCTAGGAGTAGGTGCGAACAGCACCATAGTCGTGGAGATTCTGAAGCAGAAGAAAGAATCCTGGCGCTTATATAGTAACGTCAGGTGTAGCAGACGAGGGCATATTCACTGGTAGGCGGGATTCCCCAGTGGAAGTAGGTCCTTCCCAAAGAGATGGGTTAGTTGTAGAAGTAGTTGTCGTAGTCGTGAAGGTTATGTACATGTCCTCAGAATTAAGATTCCATGATGTTGCAGTGTCTGACAAGTTGTGTACGAAATGGTATATAATACCGACAAGATGAGAGTAAGACACATGTGCAACATCTGGGTATCTTTATTGTAGACGTTTCGCCATCCAGTGGCTTTATCAATACAAATTCTAGGACATAACTTGAAGACAGTAGAACTATGTACAGAAGATGAGGTAATCAGTCCCTCAACCTAGGAGTAGGTGCGAACAGCACCATAGTCGTGGAGATTCTGAAGCAGAAGAAAGAATCCTGGCGCTTATATAGTAACGTCAGGTGTAGCAGACGAGGGCATATTCACTGGTAGGCGGGATTCCCCAGTGGAAGTAGGTCCTTCCCAAAGAGATGGGTTAGTTGTAGAAGTAGTTGTCGTAGTCGTGAAGGTTATGTACATGTCCTCAGAATTAAGATTCCATGATGTTGCAGTGTCTGACAAGTTGTGTACGAAATGGTATATAATACCGACAAGATGAGAGTAAGACACATGTGCAACATCTGGGTATCTTTATTGTAGACGTTTCGCCATCCAGTGGCTTTATCAATACAAATTCTAGGACATAACTTGAAGACAGTAGAACTATGTACAGAAGATGAGGTAATCAGTCCCTCAACCTAGGAGTAGGTGCGAACAGCACCATAGTCGTGGAGATTCTGAAGCAGAAGAAAGAATCCTGGCGCTTATATAGTAACGTCAGGTGTAGCAGACGAGGGCATATTCACTGGTAGGCGGGATTCCCCAGTGGAAGTAGGTCCTTCCCAAAGAGATGGGTTAGTTGTAGAAGTAGTTGTCGTAGTCGTGAAGGTTATGTACATGTCCTCAGAATTAAGATTCCATGATGTTGCAGTGTCTGACAAGTTGTGTACGAAATGGTATATAATACCGACAAGATGAGAGTAAGAAACATGTGCAACATCTGGGTATCTTTATTGTATCTTATTTGTATTGATAAAGCCACTGGATGGCGAAACGTCTACAATAAAGATACCCAGATGTTGCACATGTGTCTTACTCTCATCTTGTCGGTATTATATACCATTTCGTACACAACTTGGCAGACACTGCAACATCATGGAATCTTAATTCTGAGGACATGTACATAACCTTCACGACTACGACAACTACTTCTACAACTAACCCATCTCTTTGGGAAGGACCTACTTCCACTGGGGAATCCCGCCTACCAGTGAATATGCCCTCGTCTGCTACACCTGACGTTACTATATAAGCGCCAGGATTCTTTCTTCTGCTTCAGAATCTCCACGACTATGGTGCTGTTCGCACCTACTCCTAGGTTGAGGGACTGATTACCTCATCTTCTGTACATAGTTCTACTGTCTTCAAGTTATGTCCTAGAATTTGTATTGATAAAGCCACTGGATGGCGAAACGTCTACAATAAAGATACCCAGATGTTGCACATGTGTCTTACTCTCGACATGGTTATTAAACAGATAGACAAACTGAAACAAAATAAGTCCCCGGGACCCGATGAGTTGTTTTCAAGGGTACTTAAGGAATGCAAGATGGAGCTTAGTCAGCCATTAACGAGTGTATTCAATGCGTCCATCCTAACCAGTGTTGTGGAAGATGGCTAATGTGGTTCCTATATTCAAATCAGGGGATAAGTCCACTCCTTCAAATTACCGTCCAATAAGCCTGACATCTATAGTGGGCAAGTTATTAGAATCAATTATAGCTGACATTATCAGAAGTCACCTTGAAGAGCATAACTTGATAAATGAATCTCAGCATGGATTCACGAGAGGTCGTTCCTGATGAACATCAAAATGGTATACAATACCGACAGGTTGTTAGGTAAGACACATATGCAACAGTTAGACAACTTTATTCCGAAACGTTTCGCCTACACAGTAGGCTTCTTCAGTCGAATACAGAAAGTAGGCAGGAACAGTAGAGATGTGAAGACGATGTAATCAGTCCATCACCCTTAAAGTCGTAGAATTTGAGGGTGATGGACTGATTACATCGTCTTCACATCTCTACTGTTCCTGCCTACTTTCTGTATTCGACTGAAGAAGCCTACTGTGTAGGCGAAACGTTTCGGAATAAAGTTGTCTAACTGTTGCATATGTGTCTTACCTAACAACCTGTCGGTATTGTATACCATTTTGATGTTCATCTTGTCAGACACTGCAACACGTGGCATCTTGGTACAGAAAACACCTTGGACCAAATTTTTTCAAGTGAGAAGGGTTGGATCTGAGAGGGACATGACCTCTCAGTTGCCTCTCACTACTACTACTACTACTACTACTACTACTACTACTACTACTACTACTACTACTACTACCCTGCACCTCTCCTTCCGACAGTATTTAAGTCTCCGCACTGTCGCTTGATCTTCTCACAACTAACCAAGTGGACAACCTTACTAAAACTTTTCTTCAAAGGACTCGCCGCATTCTGAGGGGCTCAGAACAAGGGAAGAAACTTCTACACACCGTGCCCAGCAACCCCAGACCTGCCAGAATGTACGGCCTGCCAAAGACTCACAAGCCTGGTATCCCACTGAGGCCCATATCCTCGGGAATAGGCAGTGCTCCCCACCAGCTCTCAGGAATTCTCGCCAAACACCTCTCTAAACTCTTGGGCACTATCAGTCCAGCACATCTCAAACACTCAGGTGATCTTCTCAATCGCATTCGCAACATCAACATCAGGAACAAGAAACTTTCCAGCCTTGACGTGACTTCCCTATTCACCAAAGTACCTACTACACAAGCCATCAATCTCTTGCGCAGGAAAATTGACGATTCACTTGATCTTCCCATTCCAGCCAGCGACTTCATCGACCTTGTTGAACTATGTGTTGACTTTACGTGTTTCTCTTTCGAAAATCGCCTCTTTCAGCAGACTTTTGGACTACCCATGGGTTCGCCACTCAGTGCAGTCCTGGCGAACCTATACATGGAACATCTAGAAGCCGAACGTTTCTCCACCATTATTCCTTCGTCTGTCACCTGGCTCCGTTATGTTGACGACATTCTCCTCATAACTCCTAAACGCTTCAACGTTCAAGCTCTCCAAGACAAGCTCAACCAGGTCGAGCCTTCAATCCAGTTCACACTTGAAGAAGAAGTCGACAACACTCTTCCTTTCCTTGATGTCCTGCTCTGCAAAGCTGACCACGAACTTCGTTTTAAAGTCTATCGAAAACCCACCAACCAAAACGATCTTCTCCACTTCTACTCCCACCACGACACCAAAACCAAACGTGGTGTAATTATAGGCTTCTTCCTACGTGCACTCAGAATCTGCAGCAACGAGTTCCTTGAGGAAGAATGCACTATAATTGAACAAATATTTTCTAAACTCCACTATCCTCGTCACTTCATCAGAGACTGCAGACGGCGAGCATTAAACATCTTCAACACACCCAGAGAAGACACCGCCGAGAAGAGATACATAGTCCTTCCCACCAACTCCATTGCCAAACATGTTTCCAACATCTTTACCAAAACATCATTCCAAGTATCTACCTCCACAACCACGACCATCAAGGACATCACCAGTAGTAGGCAGGACAAGCCTCCATCCTCTGCAGGGGTATACATAATCCCTTGCAATGACTGCAACAAGTTATACGTGGGCGAAACATCAAGGGACCTCCAAACACGTATTTCAGAACACCAATACGCAAGCAGGTCTGACGACACAAGGAATGCCTGCGTACAACACCGTAATTCACACAACCACTTGATAAACTACAGAAACTCAAGACTTATCGCCACAGAAGACAACACTCAATACCGAAGAATCCTGGAATCATCACTTATTTCTATATCCGACAACTTCAACCAGAATAGTGGCTTCTATAACATAGCTGAACCACTTGCCAAGAAACTTCTTCATCGCTATCCCACATAAGAACACTGTAGAAGGTCTGCTCAAAAACTTGTCCAGTCTCCTTTCCAAGCTACCCAAGTTTTTAGACTCTATAACCCCACTCGGTACATCATCAGATGCAGCATTCTTCACCTGACCTCAGCCGGACTATAAATACTCGCGTTCCTTCCACCCCAGGTAGTTCTGTTTATGACTTGAAAAAGCCCACTGTGTGGGCGAAACGTAGTCAATAAAGGATCACATTATACTGCATTTGTGTTTATATTGCCATCTTCAGATAGTTCCTGACTATGGAACTGAACTTCTCCAGGCCGAGGGACTGACAACCTCAAATTCTACGACTTTAAGGGTGATGGACTGATTACATCGTCTTCACATCTCTACTGTTCCTGCCTACTTTCTGTATTCGACTGAAGAAGCCTACTGTGTAGGCGAAACGTTTCGGAATAAAGTTGTCTAACTGTTGCATATGTGTCTTACCTAACAACAGGTCGTTCCTGCCTGACAAACTTACTGACGTTCTTCAATAGAACATTTGAGGCAGTTGACAGTGATAAGGAATATGATATTGTTTATTTGGATTTTAGTAAAGCCTTCGACAGAGTACCTCACAAGAGACTCTTAAGAAAAGTGGCAGCTCATGGTATAGGAGGTAAAGTTCTAGCATGGATTGAGGCATGGCTTACCAATAGAAAGCAGAGAGTTACCATTAATGGAGTGAAATCTGAATGGGGATTAGTCACTAGTGGCGTTCCACAAGGATCAGTTTTAGGCCCTCTCTTGTTCATAATTTACATTAATGACCTTGATGAAGGGATTACTAGTGACATGAGTAAGTTTGCTGATGATACAAAGATAGGCCGTATAATTCACTCTGAGGAGGATATCAATGAACTCCAGGACGATTTGAACAAATTAATGTCTTGGTCTGAGAAATGGCAGATGAAGTTTAATGTGGATAAGTGTAAGGTACTTGCCCTTGGTAATGAAAATAACCCTCGAAGCTATAATCTAGGTGAAGTAGAGCTTGGTCATACAGAATGTGAAAAAGACTTGGGAGTCATGGTAAGCAGAAATCTAAAGCCAAGACAGCAGTGCCTCAGTGTGCGCAACAAGGCCAACAGATTACTTGGATTTATCTCAAGAAGTATAAGTAACAAAAGTCCAAAAGTTATTTTACAGCTCTATACATCACTAGTGAGGCCTCATTTAGATTATGCTGCTCAGTTTTGGTCCCCTTACTACAGGATGGACATAGACTCATTAGAGAACATACAGAGAAGAATGACTAAAATGATTTACTGTGTAAGGAACCTCCCGTATGAAGATAGACTTAAAGCCTTATATCTCCACTCTCTGGAGAGGCGCAGAATGAGGGGAGATATCATTGAAGTGTATAAGTGGATGACGGGCATAAACAAGGGAGACATTAATAAAGTACTGAGGGTGTCGAACCAGGTAAGAACCAGGAATAATGGATTTAAGTTGGATAAATTTAGATTTAGAAAGGACATAGGTAAGTACTGGTTTTCTAACAGAGTTGTAGATGCGTGGAACAGTCTTCCCAGTGGGGTGATAGAGGCTAGGACCTTGGGTAGCTTTAAGAAGAGACTGGACAAATATATGAGCGGGAGGGGCTGGGTTTGATTGGTGTTGGGGGGTGCGGGAGTTGTTTCTTGAGTAGCTTTAGGTAGATGTCGTTTTGATAAGGACCTGCCTCGTATGGGCCAGTAGGCCTTCTGCAGTGTTCCTACATTCTTATTCTTATGTTCTTATACTCTTCTCCAAGAATATAATGGCACCGAATCATAAACTGTTGATAAAGTGAAGATTATGTTGTGTAAAGTGCCCTATAGGAAAGTGAAGACAAAAACTCGCCACCCGCGTATGAGATTATCAAGAAAATAAAGATACTAGAGAAGATCCAAACAATAAGAAATGAGACTTCGTAAGCTCAAATTAGCCACACTGGAAGAAAAGAGGACGAGGGAAGCATGATCGCGACATACAAACTACAGGCTGCTATGAGATGCAGAGAAGGGAAACCACGGGACATAAATGGCAGCTAAAGGTAAAGACGAGTCATAGCGACGTTAGGAATTACTTTTTCAGTCTTAGAGTGTTATGTGGAATGTACTAGATATAGAGTGGAGCCAAACATTAAACATAGCTTTAAAAGTAGATATAATGGGGTTCTGCAAGCCAAAAATCAATGAGATCGTTTTACTAAGAGTTAAGAAGGGGGGAGGGGGGAGGGCAGATGTCATGACACCTAAAGTCAGTACTTGATTTGGCTGGTCAGGTACTGACTTTAGGTGTCTATCCAGCTCCCTCTTGAAGACAGCCAGGAGTCTATTGGTAACCCCCCCCCCCACGTTCCCCTTCCTGTATGCTGGGAGATAGTTGAACAGTCTTGAGCCCCTGACACTTATTGGTTGATCAGTGTGTTCACGGCACCCTCTGCTTGTAATTGGGGAGATGTACTGCCTGCCGAGTCTTGCTTTCATTGGGAGTGATTTCCGTGTGCAGGTCCGGACTAGTCCCTCTAGGATTTTCTAAATGTAAATTATGATGCATCTTTCTCGCCTGCGTTCAAAGAGTACAGGTGGAAATATAAACACATATGCAGTATAATGTGATCCTTTATTGACTACGTTTCGCCCACACAGTGGGCTTTTTCAAGTCACAAACAGAACTACCTGGGGTGGAAGGAACGCGAGTATTTATAGTCGCGTTCCTTCCACCCCAGGTAGTTCTGTTTGTGACTTGAAAAAGCCCACTGTGTGGGCGAAACGTAGTCAATAAAGGATCACATTATACTGCATATGTGTTTATATTTCCATTGTGTCGGTATTTTATACCATTTATTTCCAAAGAGTACAGGTCAAAAGGGACTTCAAACGTTCCCAGTAAGTGAGGTGGCTTGATTGTACTAACACGTGAACTGAAAGTGCAACTAGTCGAGAACACAACATTCAAAGCATCACCTTGAAAAGCTTGTGTCACTGGGCCCCATTTACACTAATAGTGTGGCTAATTATAGGAGCAGGAATCCTACCCACCTTTACCCCCGCCCACCCCAACACCCCCACCACCCCTTCCTCCCTCCCTCACACACGCACGAGCGCGAACGCGCACTGTACATCGACACAACCAATGGAAAATATCTGTGAGAAGCATAGGAATGGCATCAAGAATTCCTCCAGAGACTGGGCTACCTTTAATGAGAATTCAAGGACAAAGCTCGCTAGTTCTGCAAAAGTACTGGAGTTACGAGCATTAGAGAGAGGAAGAGTACCACTAGTGATAAACATTCCTATATTAATGATGACTGTCTTTCCTCAGCCACTACCTACCTACACGGATCGCGTGGTTAAATGGGCCTTTTCAAAAGTTTAGGAACCTAACTCAATCTCATGTATCCTAACCAAACTCAAAGTAACCTAACGGTCTAACTTAAAACAAAGAAAACAAAATTTGATAAAAATATAAGCACTATGAAATTGATGATTACCATAAGAATAGGTCTAAGAAAGTATTGAGTCACGAGTGAATGGAGGAAAAGCAAGGGGGAAAGTAAATGTTGAGTGGGTGTTAAGAAAATGGGGAAAGGGAGAGGGAAGACGAGGGGGAGGGAGAGGGGGAGAGTGCATTTGCAAGGCGAATGTTTGCATATGAGAGCTCTTGCATTTCTGATTTTCTAAGTTTGTGTTTGTGAGATATGCATATTTGCATTGAGGATTTGCAGTAATGTCGCTTAAGTCAGCCATATTAGATGTGACCCTGAACCAACTGTGTATACCTGGAGTATACCTGGAGAGGGTTTCGGGGGTCAACGACCCCGCGACCTGGTCTGAGACCAGTTAAGCAATCAGCGTGAACAATCTTCCTCCCCACACTGGAGAGGATGTGCAGGCCTACAAAAATCTTGATATTCGTTTCTTTAGGGGTTGAGTATCAAGTCTACGTCAAGATAAGCACCTGGGACTGCTAGAGGAAAATATAGCAAAAGCAGTCCCTTTATTAATAAATACGACGTTTTGCCTACGAACATTTTTATCAAGCACTTGATAAAACATTTTGTGTGTGAAACGTGACATATAATAAAATGTCTTCTCTTGCTATAATTATCTTACTCCAGCAGTTGTTGGCGCACTGTCTCGCCTCAACTACCTGTGGCTGCTCCACATCTCATAACTGATTTCACAAAGTACCCACCCTATGAATAATTTTTCACCCATCTGCAAACTGATGTGAAGGTTGGATGCCCCATATATCACACCAATTGTGGATTCAAGATTATTCTACAGTACCACGGAGAGAAATGGTATAAAATACCGGAACGATTAACAAGAGAAATGTGGTATAATACGACAATTTACTGACATGGTTTCATTCACACTGTAGGCTTTATCAAGCTACAGTGGGCGAAACGTTGTCAATACAGGATCGCATTATGTATGTTTTTTTTTCTTTCTCCACTACCAGAAGATATCAGAAACAGTCAGGAGAAGTGTAGAAATCTTCAAAAGGAAACTCCACAAGTACCTCCGCCAAGTGTCGGATCAACCAGGCTGTGATGGATATGTGGGCCAGAGGTCTGATAGCAGTAACAGTTTGATTGGCCAGGCAAGCACCAGACAAGTCAAGTCCAGGGCCTGGCTAGTACATTAAAGATAAAGATGCCACCTTAAGCTACACTTATAACCAACTAGATGCATAACGATTACGGTAAACAGGTGCTATCACAATATGCAAAATAACCACAGTGAAAAAAAAAATGTGGAAATTATAAGCGCTGTCGTGAAAAAGCTCTTGGAATCTTACTATTTTTTTTCACTCTGGTTATTTTGAAACCAATCTGATGTGAAGATTTGACTCATCATACATCACCTACTTTAAATTGCACTTATAATCAACCAGTGAAGCTGTGATGACAACACAGTTACTTAAACGAAACATTACCTTTTTAACCGAACTCGTAAAACAAATATTCGCTACACAGACGGCTATATGGTTATTATTTCCATTAAATTCAGGGAAAAGTATTACATCCATAGGGTACATACATAGCCTGGAGAATTGCAGGTAGTCAGGTTTGACCCGAGGAAGGAAAGAGCAGTTCCAATATTCTTGGATTAAGAAATCTCTACCAACATCAAAGCACCTTGAAAGGAATGATTTAGAAATACTTTTCATCTTACAAAATCCTTAAATGAACTTGTAGAATGGTAAATCTGACCTATCATCTTGAACATTACTATACCCAACAGCACAACAAGCAGCAACCACCGTAGAGGCTTAGATTACTACACCCAACAATACAACAAGCAACTACATGTATTTTGGTTTCTGCGCGATCCGAGAACGGTATAATGGTATTGTGCAACCCCAGCCACCTATCCGTCAATTCAGGAGAAAAGAACAGTGCAGTGTGTGGCATAATTTTCTAATGTGCATAATGATTAGCAATGAGGATTCTAAGCGAATCATATGATGTATTCAAATGAACACTAATATCCAAATTTCTCTTATAAATTGTAAATTAGGGCATACACAGCCAAAAGAAAACAAACGGTTCAAACTTTCCATTAACAAACACCAGTTTTAAAGTCAAGATGAAGGGGCTTTCTCTCTTCCTAAAATACACCAGCACATTAAGTTTGAAGCTGCTTTGAATTTGCTTTATCAAGTTATCGGCGTTGAAGTGTGAAGCCAATCGGATGAAGCACTCAAATTATAACATGAAAACCAGTATTTCAATTTTCCCAGTTTCTTCCATGGAAACATCAATGGCCAAAATCAATTCAAAATTATTTCTTAGCAGCGTTTAAGGTTAAGTTAGCACCATAGTTATATTTAAGCTTTGCATGCATAACATATAAAGCTGGCAAATTACAACTTGCACAACCTGAAATCAAGGGAAAACTTCCTTTGAGAAAAACACCAGCACAAAGTTTAAAAATGACCAAAAAAGTCATTCTCCAGTTATTGCACAGAATCCAACAAAACTTAATGCAACCTTTGATGATTTTATTGAGTTTTCCTACTCTTGCAGCCCGGCCCTGTGCCAAGATAAACTTAAAAAGAATATTTTCTCCATTTCCTTATGTAAATCAGTACCTGTGGAATGGGAGGAATTTAGAATCTATCCAAGAGGAAGATAAGTACAGCTCCTTGGATCAAGCGGTACTAACCACCATCAAGGAAAAACAATGCAATATAAAATACATATATACCATTTCAATATTAAAATTGGCAAAACAGCACCAAGACTCTCCATTAAAACCAACTGTCTTCTAAGTAGGATGTACGAGTGTTGATATTTTGAAGCCAATCAAAAGAGGCTAAATGTATATCCCATGAAAATCAATGTTAGGAATGGTATATATAAAATTAAGCAAAAGGCACCTGCACTTGTCAAGTGCTCCACAAACCTTCACTTAGTAATAGTTGATCAAGGTTGAAAATTTGAAGCCGATCGGATACGGTATTCTGAAGTTATAAACAAAAGTCATGCAGGAAGATAATACCACTACCTAAGAATGTGGTGGCTCAGGCATTATGTCGTACAGTACTTAAGGGTTCACTAAACTAATTTAGATTTTGCCGCCGAGGCGGCTAGTTTATTGTGCACACCATATCCATCCTGTGAACGGTAACGCAAGAGAATATGGATACACAAAGGGATTAGGATGTAGGCCCTAAAAAGGATTATCTATAGTTCACTTATCTGTTGTAAACAATTTTAGGAAATTTGCTGAATATGTCTGGTATCATATTTTTATTAATATATCTTGACATATCACATACTAGGTTATTACACTGTATCTCTATATTCCTCAACAAGTGGACAATTAAGCACAGTGTTCAAAATAGTGATCAAAGGTCTGGCCACATACATTGCATTTGGTTTGATCATCATCTGTGTGTCTGCCAAACTTCCAGAAGTACTTATAAAGAAACCTAAGCCTGGTTACTAGAATATCAGTCTATTTACAATGCAAGCTGCTCCAACGAAAAGCAGGGGCGCCACGAGTACACAGAGACAATACAATAAGTGTCAGGGGCCCTAGACTGTTCAACTGACTCCCAGCATACATAAGGATTACCAATAGACCCCTGGCTGTCTTCAAGAAGGCACTGGACAGGCACCTAAAGTCAGTACTTGACCAGCCGGGCTGTGGCTCGTACGTCAGTTTGCGTGCAGCCAGCAGTTGTCAGCATAGTTGCTGATCCCCTACATGTGTTGTATAGCTTATCTGAGTATCATAGTACCATCCATATGTTTTACATACATGACCCCTTTGCTAGGTCTAGTGACTAGTTTGTATGACGTCACGTGATCCCGCACGAGTGCGTGGGATACGCTACATCGGCCTCAGTTCCCGGTAATCCCAAGCAGGCGACAGGACAGGCAGTTTGGGCTCTCTCCCTTCATACTCTGCAATAAAAGTGTTACCATCCAACAAGTGTGTTTAACTCCAACCATCATATCTCCCACGAACCCCCACTACACAGTAACAGCCTGGTTGGTCAGATCCTGATCCACGAGGCTTGGTCTCAGACCGGGCCGCGGGGGCGTTGACCCCCGAAACCATCTCCAGGTACACTCCAGGTATATGCAAAACACGGGGGAAAATTAAATGATAGCTCTAGACCTTTCCTGCTGCAATCAACACATCAGGAGCTTGCAATGTTGCAGAAAAGATGTGGCTGTTCAAGCAAATACGACCACAGGGAATGCCTTGCAAAATCACTGCAAGCTCCTGATGTGTTGATTGCAACACACAAGGACTAGAGGTATCATTTAACTTCCCCCGTGGATGTTTTGCAACTTGTATCGCTTGTTCGGCTCTTCTTGCCGAATAAGGCAAGCGAAAATTTGTGAATGCAATAATTTCGCAAAAATCATTCTGAACCTAGCGAAAAAAATATATTTCAATGTGTATGTTTATTTTTAAATTATTGTTAACTTATCTAAAATATATTTAGTTGGATTAGGCTAACTTAAATTGCGCTTGTTATAATAAGTTAGGTAAATTTTCTAAGGTCCTTTTGGTACAAAATTATTAATTTTTACCTTAACATAATGAAAAAATA
>NC_091310.1:19839096-19841596 GCF_038502225.1 Cherax quadricarinatus | reverse complement strand
TGGTGCTTTCGACTGGGTGTGGCACCAGGGCCTCTTAGCAAAACTGCAAGCTCTGGGAACTGCAGGCTCTACGCTATGTCTCCTCAGTGATTACCTGCATGGTAAATCTCTAAAGGTAGTTCTCAATCGAACAGAATCAGCAAGACATCCTATTGGGGCAAGTGTTCCACAAGGAAGCGTTCTGGAACCATTGTTATGGAATGTCTACTTCAATGACCTCCCTCATCTCATCCCAGAATCCCATGCATATGCAGACGACTGTACACTGACATTCACTTATCCAAGAGAAGAAATGCCAGCTGCTCTAAGCTACACCAATCACCAGCTCAGAGCTATATAAGCTTGGGGAAACAGATGGCAAGTAACATTTGCACCTGAGAAAACACAAATGATGATGATCTCTAGGCACCAAGAAGGTAATGCCGGTGCAGTAAGTAGTAAGGATGAATGGAAGGGTGTTGGCACCTGGGGAAGAAGTTGATATTCTAGGGGTGAAATTTGACTCCAAACTGACCATGAAGAACCAAGTTGTAAATCTTGCAAACAAGGCAGCCAGGAAGATTACAGCACTTCGCCTTGGATGCACTGGAAGAAAATCAGAATGCAGATGTAATATACACAGACTTTGCAAAAGCATTTGATAAATGCGATCATGGCATAATAGCCCATAAAATACGTGCTAAAGGAATAACTGGGAAAGTGGGGAGATGGATCTTCAACTTCCTAACAAATCGAACACAAAGAGTAGTGGTCAACAGAGTTAAATCGGAGGCTGCCATAGTGAAGAGCTCTGTTCCACAAGGCACAGTACTCGCCCCCATCTTATTCCTTATCCTCATATCAGACATAGACAGAGATATACACCACAGCACCGCATCATCCTTTGCGCATGATACTAGGATCTGCATGAGGCTGTCATCTGCTGAGGACGCGGTTAACCTCCAAGAAGATATAAACAAAGTTTTCCAGTGGGCAACGGTAAACAATATGATGTTCAATGAGGACAAATTCCAAGTACTCAATTATGGAAAACTTGAGGAAATAATAACTAGAACAAAGTATACTACTGACTCCGGCCATACAATAGAGCGGAAAAATAATGTAAGGGACCTTGGAGTAGTAATGTCTGAGGATCTCACTTTCAAGAATCACAACAGTGCCACGATCGCACGTGCAAAGAAAATGATAGGATGGATAATGAGAACTTTCAAAACGAGAGATGCCAAACCAATGATGATCCTTTTCAAATCACTTGTTCTCTCTAGGCTGGAATACTGCTGTACATTAACATCTCCATTCAAAGCAGGTGAAATCGCAGATCTAGAGAGTGTACAGAGATCCTTTACTGCACGTATAAGTTCTGTCAAGCACCTTAACTACTGGGAACGCTTAGAAGCACTTGATTTGTACTCGTTGGAACGCAGGAGGGAGAGAGATATCATAATCTACACTTGGAAAATCTTGGAAGGAATGGTCCCAAATCTGCACACAGAAATCACTCCCTACGAAAGTAAAAGACTGGGTAGGCGATGCAAAATGCCCCCAATAAAAAGTAGGGGCGCCATTGGTACACTAAGGGAAAACACCATAAGTGTCCGGGGCCCAAAACTGTTCAACAGCCTCCCATCAAGCATTAGGGGAATTGCCAATAAGCCCCTGGCTGCCTTCAAGAGAGAGCTGGACAGATACCTAAAGTCAGTGCCGGATCAGCCGGGCTGTGGCTCGTACGTTGGACTGCGTGCGGCCAGCAGTAACAGCCTAGTTGATTAGGCCCTGATCCATCGGGAGGCCTGGTCATGGACCGGGCCGCGGGGGCGTTGATCCCCGGAATAACCTCCAGGTAACCTCCAGGTAATCACGCATCTGCTTGACAGCAGGGGTTGCAAGATTTTGTACGAGGCACAAGTACGCTCACACCTTGAGTATGGTCCACTTTCTTGGTTCGCCTGCCCCCCTTCTGATCTGCGACTGCTTGACAGAGTAGAGAACAGAGCAAGACGTCTCATCTCCCGCCTGGACCCATCCTGGATAGATCTGTCATTTCAGCAGAGCCTTCAACACAGGAGGGATGAGGATGGCCTTACTGTTATG
This sequence comes from Cherax quadricarinatus, assembly GCF_038502225.1. NCBI lineage: Eukaryota > Metazoa > Arthropoda > Malacostraca > Decapoda > Parastacidae > Cherax > Cherax quadricarinatus. Next base: position 19,839,505 of record NC_091310.1, on the reverse strand, counting down.
TACAAGGCCAATATTGTCAAAATACCACACTTGGATCCACTCCGAGGACAACGTGAAGCAAGTTTCTATACCACAAGACGGGCAGAAAGCAGCAACTTCACTCTGGCTGTACCCTTCTCCAGAACATCACTTCATCCGAGATCATTTATTCCCAGGATGACTCGAGTCTGGAACACATTCGTACAGCATTATGATGTCAACGAGATAAAATCAGTTGATCAGTTGAAAATGCTGGCCCACAGCTGGCTGCAACTTCATCCTGTTCCCTACTTGTATGTCTCATAAAAATAAAAATGCTTTCAAATGAGCTGATGTAGGTAACAGCTCTTAGCTTGCCAATAAAGTTAGGAGTCCTTAACCTGTAAATAGCTTGTCAATAAAACTAGGGATCCTTAACCTAACCTTGTCA
>NC_091310.1:19744096-19834096 GCF_038502225.1 Cherax quadricarinatus | reverse complement strand
ACAATCTCTTTTGTCCCCCTTCCCTTTAATATAAAGGGACTATACATGCTCTCCACCAATCCCTAGGTACCTTCCCCTCTTTCATACATTTATTAAACATAAGTACCAACCACTCCAACACTATATCCCCCTCTGCTTTTAACATTTCTGTCATGATCCCATCAGTTTCAGCTGCTTTACCCCCTTTCATTCCACGTAATGCCTCACGTACCTCCCCCCACACTTACATTCTGCTCTTATTCACTCCTAAAAGATGGTATACCTCCCTGGCCAGTGCATGAAATTACCACCTCCCTTTCTTTCTCAACATTTAAAAGTTCCTTAAAATATTCTCGCCATCTACCTAATACCTCCGTCTCCCCATCTACTAACTCCCCTACTCTGTTTTTAACTGACAAATCCATATGTTCCCTAGGCTTTCTTAACTTGTTTAACTCACTCCAAAATTTCTTATTTTCATTAAAATTTCTTGACAGTGCCTCTCCCACTCTATCATCTCTCTCCTTTTGCACTCTCTCACCACTCTCTTCACCTTTCTTTTACTCTCCATATACTCTGCTCTTCTTATAACACTTCTGCTTTGTAAAAACCTCTCATAAGCTAACGTTTTCTCTTTTATCACACCCTTTACTTCATCATTCCACCAATCACTCCTCTTTCCTCCTGCCCCCACCCTCCTATGACCACAAACTTTTGCCCCACATTCTAGTACTTGTTCTTGTTCTTGTCCAGACCAGAGCTTTGGTGAGATGGGTAAGGAAGAAGGATGGGTAAGGATAGAAATTTTGGAAAAGGGTGGGAGGGGGGAGAGAGGTAGGATATAAAAGGTAAGTGGCCCAACCACTTTGATGTAATTTAAAAAGTGTACGTGAAATGATAAGATATTCTTTAAGGGGTATAATACTAACCCATCAGAGTCACATAGATATAACAGATATATAAGTACATGACTCTGAATTGGTAGTAATTATACAAGTTGCAATTTTTTTTTTTTTTTTTTTTTCTTTTTTTTTTTTTTCTTTTTTACGATTGCACAACGGATATTTATGCGACAATGAAGGCAATACTTTTCTGGCCAGTTTATAGAATTACGTGACATTGGCTTCTTACAGGTGGTGTCCAGCCATAATAAATAGCATAATTTTTACATTAGATTATTATATAAGATGTCTCCCTAATTGGGGACGATGATGTTCTCAGTATACATAGAAGGGTTCTGGTGTTACCCAATCTTCTTCATCAGGGAGGTTGCTCAATATCATGGGTCGATGGTAATCATCTTTATGTATAAAACGACGGACCCTCTGTGGGAGAGTCATTCTTTGAGTCCTGTGAGGAGGAGTATTGATGATATAATCCGTGGTATTTACCACTTGTATAGGATGTTCTCTATCTGGCATGTATAGTTCTTGCATTGTATAGAGTTGTTTCTTTTTTAGGGTGTCGAGGCGTACATTTATGGCAGTAATATCTTGTTGTGTGTGTAAATCTGCCATTTTAACTCTGTCTCTTCTCCTGGTATCGATAATGAAGCGAAGAGTTCTATTCTGGACCCTTTGTAACCGTAGCATATTGGTCTTTGTTGTTAATGACATTGGGACACAAGGGTATTCGAGTATAGGTCTTATTATCATTTTATACAGATGTTTTTTGACATGTTGAGGGGCTTGATTGAATCGAAAGGGACTGTTAAGACCGGCTTTGGCTATGTTGATCTTTTTAGTTACATGAGATGTTGAGTGGAGCAGCCTGTCTATTTCATATCCCAAAATCTTGTTAGGGTTTCTAATGGCTACAGGTGTACCTCTGATGGAGATACCCCCTTTATCTTCAATTGTTGATGCAAAACATCCTATATTGCTAACAAGGACCTTGTCAGGATTAGTCGTAATTCTCCATTTCTTTTCCCAATTAGATGTTCGACGAAGTTCAATATTCATTTTGTCTATGACTCTCTCATACTTGTATTTTCCTGTTACCGGAGTTGATGAAACGACATGAATAACATCATCTGCAAACTGTGTCACAATTGTATCATTAAACTCTGGTTGAGGAAGGTCATTCACATAAATGTTGAACAGAAGTTGACTGAGACAAGAACCTTGTGGGACACCAGCTGTCGGTATAAAAGGCTCTGTCGACCTGCCATGAAAGGTGGGAATGATTTTTCTCTGAGTTAAGAAATTATATATTACTCTGAGAAAAGTCCAGTTATGGTCTGGTAGGTCAATGAGTTTGTATATAAGGCCATCATGCCATAAGCTATCAAAAGCTTTATGAACATCTCTGGTGGCAATTAAGGCAAGATTCCCCTGATGTTTTAGACTTGCTACAGTATCGAAAATAACATTTATTGCATGATTGGTACCTCTATGTGTTCTAAAGCCAAATTGTTTTTCAGTAAAAAAGTGATTAAACTCCATATAGTAGTTCAATCTGTTGGAAATGACCTTCTCAAGAACTTTTCCAGTGACTTCAAGTAAAGATATAGGTCTATAGTTCCCAGGTTGGTGGATGTCTTTATTGGGTTTACCAAGAAAGATCATCCTAGCAGTCTTAAAAACCACTGGAAAATGTCCTGAGGCCAAGATGGCATTAAAGATATTTACCAAAGACTGTTTACAATTTCTGGGTAGGAACTTTATTTGTTTCATTGTTATTCCAGAGAGGCCAGGGGATCTATTTCTCATTCTTCCAATAACCTGACTCATCTCTAGTAATGTAATAGGTCTAGTAAGCGGGTGGGTATCTTCAAGAGTTGAAGTATCGATGGAAGGTAGTGGTTGTAGATCATCCAAGTTCTCATCTCTCCATTCATTTACCAACTGATAATGATTATTGTTAAATTGACGACTGTTATTGTGGGAGAGAATTTTCTCCCATACATCACCCATCAAATTAGCCTGGTCCTGTGGATCGTCAAGTTTAATTTCAACATCTTCATCATCCTCATCAGTGAAGGTATGAACTAGGTAGTTAGGAGTAGTTTGTGCTTTGCCCCTAAAAGTTGTCGGATCTTACTCCAAAATTTTGCTGGTTCACGTTTATACTGATTAGCTTGAAGAACTAGCAATTTCCATAAGTCCCGTTTGTGATGACTAATCATGTTAATTAATTCTTGCCTTAACAGGTGCAGTGTAGCTGCTGGTGGTTGTCGCGTTTGAAGATGCCTTCGACATTGTGCTTGATAATTTCTTAAATTGTCTCTAATTTCCCTAGTAGGTTTATATTGTTGGTATATCTTTGTGGAAGCTAATTGACAAGTTGCATTAGTAGCTTCAATTATTCGATTATGCAGGGACCTGATTGCATCATCAATTGCAGTGGAAGGTAGATTTTCCAATGACACAATTTCATCGTCACCCAGAAATGCCCTGAAGGGGTCAAATCCTAGGGTGTTAAGATTGGGTTTAGGAGGTACAGGTATTCTAAATGGAGAAGTTTGTAGTTGTATTATAACACGGATATGGTCAGATCCTACATTTCCACCAGGAGATATACGACAGTGAAAGATGTCACAGTCTCTGTTTGTCAGTACTATATCTGGTGTCCCTGGATGAGGTCCAATGTACGATTTAAAGAATGGGCCTTGAAATGACAAGTTTCTAGCTGTCATGATATTAAAGAGTTGTTTTCCTTTTAAGTCACCCAGTGGAATACCAGGTCCACAGTTGAAGAGGGCAGGGTGATGAGCATTAAAATCTCCCGCTAGAATTGTTGGAATATTCCTGCTTAATATCCTATGTAGAGGAATTGACACTATATATTGTTGTCTCGGGGGAAAATATCCAGTTCCTATCACTAGTTGTCCATGAGACGTTGTCATTTCTATTGCAAGAATGTTATCTTCATCAACATGAATATTTTTAAATGTATAGCCTAATTTAACTAAGATTGCTACACCACTAAAAGGTCCTCTCGATTTCTCCACAGTACAGTAACCACGTAATTTAATATGTTGATCAACTCTTGCAGCTGTCTCGTTCAAAAGTATAACATCGGGATTGTAATTATGTAGTTCAACCTCAAGAAGGTAACGGTTATTAAAGAAATGTTGAACATTAAGTTGGAAAATTGTAATGCCCATTATTTCTTGCACTTCGCTCGTGTACTGCGGTCTGAACGCCTGCAAGTAGTGTCGTGTGGTATCCACACTATTCCTGCTGGACTCGTCAAGGGGAGGAGGGAACTTCTGCGTAGGTGCTTGTGTATTAAAAATGTCATCATCTTCACTAGAGGTAGTAATATTAACAGATTCATTAGAATCGTTAGAGTCATCATCAGAAAACGGAGGTATGATATTCCCAGTTACAGGAAGCAGAGGCTCGTGAGAGTTAATGGGAGACTGTGGAGGCTCCAAGTGAAAATTAGGTAGGCAAGGTGAATTATCCTGGGAAAGTTCCTGTTCAACAGGATCAGCTTCAATAGCGGGAGAGTAGGCACCAATTTCTGGGGCATTGTTATGTTCAGGTGTTGACTTACCGGGTTGAGGGGAGTTGACAACCTGGGTATGCGAGGTGGGCGATCCCTGGGCCAGGGATGACTTAGGTTTATTTTTAGATGTAGAGTAGGGTACATACTTCTTGTTATGAGAAGGCTGGGTCATAATAGCCTTCACATTTTCTGGGATAGTGATGGGAGTGATCCCATTAGCCATTAACAGATCATTTAAAACCTGAGAGCAGAGTTGAATATCACCACCTGCTGTCTTTGGCCAGCATATACATTAGTTGTGCTCTCGTCATATCCCCGGCTGTGGATACCTGAGACATAGATGAGACTGAACCTTGTTGTTGCGGTTGTGTATGTTGTAGGTGAGGGTTAGATTGGGGCGCTCCAAGAGGGGCAGAATTCCAAACATTGGAACCATTGGTAGAGACCTGAGGAGTCCCACTTGATCCAGGCAGAGCTGGGAAGGAAGTTTGGGACATCGTTGGCGGTGCCTGGGGAGTGGTCTTCTTTGAAGTGGACAGTTTCTTGGCTTCAATAATTTTCTGCATTTCCTTTTTCCTTTCAGGACAAATAGCAGAAACAGCATGATGCTTTCCGTTGCAGAGGACACATTTGGGTGTATTTTTATTATTACAGTCTCGATAAGAATGTTGGCCAGAGCAAATGCTACAAATTTGCCCTTGAGTACTGCATTTGTTGGTGTTATGACCAAAGGCATAACATTTAAAACATTGTGTCACACTGACAAATCGTTCAAGAGAGATTTGGTCAGATGTACATCTGGTGCCAAAACATTTGAAGCCATTTTGACACACAAGTTTGGCCTCCTCAGGTGTCTCAAGTATTAACTTCAAGGTTACCTTGTTGTTGTTAGGATTAGAGAATTTATGTGCTTCTACAGCCCTAAATTCATTCACTGTGCTATGTTTCATGAAACTGTTGATTCTGGCCACAAACACAGTCCTCTGAGCTTGATAGCTCTCAGGTGCAACTGGGGTAACACCAGAAGTCTTCAGTTTGTCAATGACATCATGCTTCAGCAGTTGAAGTAACTCTTCTTCCGAAGAGAGGAGAAGTACTGCTCCAGCGTGGGTTTGAAAAACATCCACTGAAGCAACAGTTGAGTTGGAGCAAATACATGTTAGAATTTCTTTCATTGACATTTGATTACCAGCAATACGTAATCTTACACGTATCCTCGCCATGATGTCTAGGAAGGAACATCTGGCAGAGGAGTTTCGTAACAAAAAGGGATCTTTCCTTAATGTTAATCTGACATCCTATTTCAGCTGACTTATGAAGGTCAGCCCCTAAGATAGCCTACCCTCGAGTAGTGAGGGGAAAGGGCCCAAGGCAAAGATCGGCCGGATTTAAAAAAAAACACACGGGCTACCGGATGGTCAAAATGCCTTGTGTTAACTCGCCAAAGCGAAGTTGCCGAAAAAGAAGAAGATAGGAAAGTCAGAAGGTTAGCAATGTATATAGTGTGTTAAGTGTGTGGGCCAGTGTTGATGTTTGGGAGAGGGGAGGATGGGGAAGGATGGGGGGATGGGGATGAGAGGGGTGAACAAGCAAGCAAGGCACCGCCTTACCCTCTTGATGGGATGGGGCTCGAAGTGACTGCAAGCAAGTCTCCTCTCAGCTCTGGTGAAGAATTACTCAGGATAACTCAAGAAAAATCTCGAGCAACAGTGTTCAGAGTTGCTCAGCTGAAGAGCAGGAACGACGACGTCTTCTCTCCACGGTGGCTGGGCTGCTACTCCATTCTAATACTGCATTTTTGAAACTATTCCAACCCTCTTCAACCCCTTCCCTCCCACTACTCATACTTGCACTAGCCCACCTTTCTGCCAATAGTTGCTTATGTAGACAGCCTGTACTGTGTGCACAGACAGCCTTGCTGTCTGCCAGCTTAGTTCATATTTCGCGCCACTCAGGTGCTGCCCTCTGGGCCTCCTCCAGGTCTGTGGGAAGCTGGTCCCCCACTCTCATTCTCACAGCGGCCAGGCAGCAAGACACAAGGCCTAGTAGCTCTCTCCTCTCGTGGGATGGCCCTACTCGGGCCATGGGCACAACACACAAGCCTGTGTACCCACCACGACATTACAAATAAAGAAAGAAGCCTCCGCTTGCAGCAATACCAATTAATCGTGTTTCACACTTATATCTCACCCTAACTTCCTCCTCCCTTAGTTTATACACTTTCACCTCTCTCTTACTTCTTGTTGCCATTTTCCTTTTGTCCCATCTACCTCTTACTCTAACTGTAGCTACAACTAAATAATGATCCGATATATTAGTAGCCCCCTCTATAAACATGTACATCCTGAAGCCTACCCATCAACCTTTTATCTACCAATACATAATCTAAAACTACTTTCATTACGTGCTATATCATACCTTGTATACTTATTTATCCTTTCTTCATAAAATATGTATTATTTATTACCAAACCTCTTTCTACACATAGCTCAATTAAAGGTTCCCCATTTTCATTTACCCCTGGCACCCCAAATTTACCTACTACTCCCTCCACAATATTTTTACCCACTTTAGCATTGAAATCCCCAACCAGAAGTACTCTCACACTTGGTTCGAAACTCCCCACGCACTTACTCAACATTTCCCAAAATCTCTCTCTCTCTCCTCTACACTTCTCTCTGTTCCAGGTGCATAAACTCTAATTATAACCCACTTTTCACATCCAACCCTTATTTTCCTCCACATAATCCTTGAATTTATACATTTATATTCCCTCTTTTCCTGCCATAACTTATCCTTGACATTATTGCTACTCCTTTAGCTCTAACTCTATGTGAAACCCCTAACTTAATCCCATTTATTTCTCCCCACTGAAACTCTCCCATCCTCTTCAGCTTTGTTTCACTTAAAGCCAGGACATCCAGCTTCTTCACATTGATAACATCCACAATCCTCATCTTATCATTCGCACAACATCCACGCACATTCAAGCATCCCAATTTGATGGTTTTCTTGTTTTTCTTTTTAGCAGGCTATACAGGAAAAGGGGTTACTAGCCCATTGTTCCCGGCATTTTAGTTAACTTTTACAACATAGCTTATGGAGGAAAGATTCTTATTCCACTTCCCCATGGATATTAAAGGAAAAGCAATAAGAACAAGAACTATTAAGATAAAATCAAAGAAAACTCAGGTGAGTGTGTATACATAAACGAGTACATGTATGTGTAGTGTGATCTAAGTGTAAGTAGAAGTAGCAAGACGTACCTGAAATCTTGCATGTTTATGAGACAGAAAAAAGACACCAGTCAATTACAGGCTTTCGTTTTACACTCACTTGGGAGGACGGAAGTACCTCCCTCGGTGGTTGCTGTCTACCAACCTACTACTATATTATATATATATATATATATATATATATATATATATATATATATATATATATATATATATATATATATATATATATAATTATAATATAGTAGTAGGTATATATATATATATATATATATATATATATATATATATATATATATATATATATATATATATATATATATATATATTATAACCGTCCGCTGTATACAAGGCAAGGATGATGGTAGGTAGCCAACCCCTCTGCCACCATACACACAAAAAATAAATATGACAAGAGCAGCGAGGCGAGGCTCTGGAGTCATGATTCAAACCCAGTAAACAGTTAGGTTAGGACAGTCGAGGAGGAGGAGGAGAGAGAGAGGGAGGAGAGAGAGAGAGGGGAGAGAGGGGGGGGGGGAGAGAGAGAGAGAGAGAGAGAGAGAGAGAGAGAGAGAGAGAGAGAGAGAGAGAGAGAGAGAGAGAGAGAGAGAGAGAGAGAGAGAGAGAGAGAGAGAGAGAGAGAGAGAGAGAGAGAGAGAGAGAGAGAGAGAGAGAGAGAGAGAGAGGAGAGAGAGAGGAGAGAGAGAGGAGAGAGAGAGGAGAGAGAGAGAGAGAGAGAGAGAGAGAGAGAGAGAGAGAGAGAGAGAGAGAGAGAGAGAGAGAGAGAGAGAGAGAGAGAGAGAGAGAGAGAGAGACAGACAGACAGACAGACAGAGAGGGTAGGCTCCAAAACCTGGTGGTCCCTGGTCAAGGACAGACAAGGTTATCTGCCTGATGAACTTATTCCACCTCTAAATCGACAGGATGGGACCACCTCTACTAGTAGTCAAGAGAAGGCGGACCTCTTTGCTGAACACTTTGCTACCAAAATGCAAGTTCCTGATCCAGCAAGGGACCCTCCTTGGCTAGCTGCAAGAACTGTGTCAAAACTGTCAGTGGTGACAATAAGGCAGGAGGAGGTGCATTTCCTACTTAAATCGCTTGACCAAGAAAAGGCTGTGGGCCCAGACAAGTTGAGCCCAAGATTGTTAAGAAGATGTGCAGACCAGCTAGCAGCACCTCTAACTCGCATCTTTCAGCACTGCCTAGTACAGTGTAAATGGCCCTCTCTATGGAAAGAGGCAAATGTAGTCCCTGTTCACAAAAAGAAGAGCAGAGCAGAAATCAGCAACTACAGACCAGTGTCACTCCTGTCAATCACTGGTAAGATCCTTGAGACAATAATCTCAAGACAAATGACAGAGTTTTTTGACTACCACTCACTACTTTGTGATCGTCAATATGGCTTCAGGAAAGGTTACTCTGCTGCTGATCTGTTGTTAAACCTCTCCACTAAGTGGCACCAGTCACTGGATGAATCCAAAGTCAGCTGTGTGGTAGCACTGGACATTGCTGGCGCTTTCGACCGGGTGTGGCACCAGGGCCTCTTAGCAAAACTTCAAGCACTGGGAATTGCAGGCTCTACGCTATGTCTCCTCAGTGATTACCTTCATGGTAGATCTCTAAGTGTAGTTCTCAATGGAATGGAATCAGCAAGACATCCTATTGGGGCAAGTGTTCCACAAGGAAGCGTGCTGGGTCCATTGTTATGGAATGTCTACTTCAACGACCTTCTTCATCTCATACCAGAATCACATGCATATGCAGACGACTGTACACTGACATTCACTTATCCAAGAGAAGAAATGCCAGCTGCTCTAAGCTACATCAATCACCAGCTGAGAGCTATATCAGCTTGGAGAAATAGATGGCAAGTAACATTTGCACCTGAGAAAACGCAAATGATGATCGTCTCTAGGCACCATGATGGTAATGCTGGTACAGTAGTAAGGATGAATGGGAGGATGTTGGCACCTGGAGAAGAAGTTGATATCCTTGGGGTGAAATTTGACTCCAAACTAACCATGAAGAACCATGTTGTAAATCTTGCACACAAGGCAGCCAGGAAGCTTACAGCACTTCGCCGTATCTCGCATCTGCTTGACAGTAGGGGTTGCAAGATCCTGTACAAGGCACAAGTACGCTCACACCTTGAGTATGCTCCACTTTCTTGATTTGCCTGCCCCCCCTCTCATCTACGACTGCTTGACAGAGTAGAGAACAGAGCAAGACGTCTCATCTCTCGCCTGGACCCATCCTGGATAGATCTGTCATTTCAGCAGAGCCTTCAACATAGGAGGGATGTGGGTGGCCTTACTGTTATGTACAAGGCCAATATTGTCAAAATACCACACTTGGATCCACTTCGAGGACAGCGTGAAACAAGCTTTTATGCCACAAGACGGGCAGAAAGCAGCAACTTCACTCTGGCTGTACCCTTCTCCAGAACATCACTCCATCTGAGATCATACATACCCAGGATGACTCGAGTATGGAACACATTCGTACAGCATAATGATGTCAACGAGATAAAGTCAGTTGATCAAATGAAAATGCTGGCCCACAGATGGCTCCAACTTCATCCTGTTCCCTACTTGTATGTCTCATAACAATAAAAATGCTTTCAAATGAGCTGATGTAGGTAACAGCTCTTAGCTTGCCAATAAAGTTAGGAATCCTTAACCTGTAAATAGCTGTCAATAAAGCTAGGCATCCTTAACCTTGTCAAACCCTGTGTAAAAAAGAGAGAGAGAGAGAGAGAGAGAGAGAGAGAGAGAGAGAGCGTGTGTTAGGTTTAAGTCTATCGACTGGACGAGGGTCATTATGGCTAAATGTCACCATCAGTCAATAATATACTCATCCCAAAAAGAGGGGTAAACTCGGTGTGTGTACACAAAGACGTACACATTTCTGTGTATATATAAGGACGCTCCTGGGTTTAACTCGTAAGGGGTAGAGTGAGCTGAACGACATTTTTGTATGTCAACGTCCCCGCGGCCCGATCCCAGACCAAGCCTCCAGGTGGCCTAAGACTTTATCAACTAGGCTGATAATGCTGGTCACAGGTAGTACATCGTACAAACCACAGCCCGATAGGTCAGGAACTGATTTGAGGAACTTGTCTAGTTCCTTCTCGAAGACAGACATAGGTTCGTCGGTACTTCCTCTTAAGAAGGAAAAAAGGGACTAAGGTGTAATGTAACTGTACTTGCCTACATACATTAGTGCACCAGTAAGTGTGTTAAAGGTGAAGGAAGCAGTGGGAACATGGAGCCTGGCCAAGGACCGGAATCTGGGAGTAGAAAAACTCTAGGAACTCATCAAAGGTAAATTTATACCTCACTAAGCCTACCTCAGTTTACTCGGGGTTATCCACACTCTGAGCAACCCACCTTTTTTCTTTTAACACAGATCAATTTAACACGCTGAGAGCTTTTATCCAACCTCAGCTCATTTCTAAGTTCAGTTCTAAGTAATACCGCCACATCCACGTTTATCAATATCAGTGCTAAGTACCCTGAAGCTTGACTGACCTATACTTCACTTTAAGGTTATCTTTACCGAAACTAATCAGGAAATTGATAGGAACAATAAACCTAGGCTCAAGGTAGAAAAACACTTGGACTAGGTCTTCAGTTTATCTCAATCCCGTCACTAAAGCCATTACAATTTCGTTCAATGCCTACCCAACGTTCACCATGCTCCTTAAATTCCCTAAAGCCGGTAAACGACAAAGTTGTCTTCATCGTCGTCTCGTTGATATATTTTTTAAATCTATATGTACGAGAGCAGAAGTTGAAACTAACCCTAAGTGTTCGCCGAAATTTCAAGAGAGGTGTCCAGGATAAATTATTTTTGTTACAAACCAAGATAAACGTTACAGTATTGTGCACACACTTGCATGCAGCGCACGCATGTTGGGTACAGCTTGCACCACCAGCGAATTACTTAATAACTTAATAAATAACTTCTTGCATAGTGCCACAGGATCATGACAACACTCCCAGGTGTCACGCTCACCCTCTAACACAAGCAGGCAAGTGGAAGAGTGATTATCAGCTTCTACTTTCTTCATGAAAGTAGAACCTGATAATCACTGTCACTATAAAGTGAAAGATAAACAAACACATACACACAAGGTGGAAGAACGAGAAAAAGAACTGTCGACATGAAAGGTGGACCCAAAGTAATTGGCCAGTTGATTTTCTAGTCTCGGACCAGCAGACAACTGCACAAGCAAAACTAGTAATGGCGACACATCTTATATGAGACCGCTAAGACCAAAACAATTTATGAAAGCTTCTGATATTCAAGAGTTTTCATGGGCGGAAATAGAACTCTCAAGAGAGGGAACATCGCATGTTCATCAGACAACAGACTGTAAAAGCTCTTGGAAACAGAGAAACCAGGAAAGGAAGAGGGAACCCCAAACCCACCACTACACTCACAAACTTATCCACACTTCCACCCGTCCATGAAAGGCGACACTAGAAAAAGTGAAAATCCTTCCTTATACACACCTTTCAAAAATACTAAAAACAAACACAAAAACATACACAGACCCACACAATACACCCCTACTCCCACAACACAAACACACACAGGCTGAGGAAGGAGGGAAGCTCACAGAGAGTGACGAGGAAGTATGCGAAGAGCTCAGCACAAGATTTAGGGAGGTATTTATAGTGGAGAGAGGCTTCAGCAAACCGAGGCAGTAGGGTACACCAGAAAGTGCTGGACACACTGCACACAACCGAGGTGAAGAAACTGCCAGGGGTAACTAGAAGACAGCAAACGTATTCCCAATTTTTAAGAAAGCGGACAGTCAGCATTAAACTACAGGCCAATGTCGCTGACACGTATAGTATGTAAAGTTATAGAGAAGATTATCAGAAGTGTTGGAACACCTAGAAAGGATCGGGTTCATAAATGACAACCAGCACTGCTTCAGAGAAGACAAATCCTGAGTCACAAACTTACTGGAGGTCTACAACGTAACAGAAGTAATAAAGGAGAGAGAGAGAGAGAGAGAGAGAGAGAGAGAGAGAGAGAGAGAGAGAGAGAGAAGGATGGGTAGACCGCATTTTCTTGGATTGTAAGGCTTTCGACAGTACCACACAAGAGATTGGTTGAATAGTTAGAGTAGTAGGAAGGAACAGCAAATTACTGCAACGGATCAGAAAATACCTGACAGGAAGGAAACTATGTGGCGAGGTGTCAGAGCGGGCGCATGTGTCGAGTGGGGTTCCACAAGGGTCAGTCCTAGATCCGGTGCTGTTTCTTGTATATGTGAATGACATGACGGAAGGGATAGATTCAGAGGTATCCCTTTTCGCAGACAATGTGAAAATAAAGAGGGGAATACAAACGGACGAGGATCTGGATAGGCTGCAAGCCTGGTCCGACAAATAGCTCCTGGAAGTGCAAAGTCATGAAGCTTGGGGAAGGACAAAGAAGACCGAAGACAGAGTACAGCCTAGGGGGTCAAAGGCTGAAAAACTCGCTCAAGAAAAAGGATACACAAATAACCACCCTCACATAGGAGAGACGAGCTTACGACGACGTTTCGGTCCGACTTGGTCAGAAACGTCGTCGTAAGCTCCTTTCTCATATGTGCGGTTTATTTTTGTATTGTTCCAGTCACGGTATTGTGCTTTTTTCTTCAACGAAGAAGATCTTGGGATGAGCATCATACCGAGCACATCAACCAAATAACCGCTGCAGTATATGGGCGCCTGGGAAACCTGAGAAAAGCGTAGCGACTTCTAAGTAAGGAGTCATTCGTAACTACACCGTGTATGTCAGGCCCATATTGGAGTATGCAGCACCAGTATGGAATCCATACCTGGTCAAACACGTCAAGAAATTGGAGAAAGTGCAAAAGTTTGCAACACGACTAGTCCCGGAGCTAATGGGTATGTCCTATGAGGAGAGGTTAAAAGAACTCAACCTGACGACACTGGAGGACAGGAGGCACAGAAAGGATATGATAACGACGTATAAAATACTGAGAGGAACTGACGAAAGTTCAATATAAATGATTAAGATGAAACATGCACGAAATACTTCACTATTACTATTCTTAATCCCCCTTGGAAGATGGTGGGGGGAGACATAAGGAGGGAATGGGAGTAAAGGTGGGTGGGTAGAGAAGAAGGATGAGGCAGGAGGCGGCAAAGGAGGGGGAGGAGGCAAAGGGGGGGGGAAGAGGGAAGAAGCAAAGGAGGGGGAGGAGGCAGTGGAGGGGGATCAGGCAAAGGGGGGGGACGGGGAAGGAGACCTAAGAAAATGGAGACCTTGTCTGAGACGGGCCAACGGGGTCGGTGACCCCAGAAATTGTCTATATGTAATCTAGGAGTGGGGGAAAGGGAGGTGGGATAATAGGGAAGCATTCCTGCATGAGTGTAACTAGCAAGTGTAGGCACGCAGGTAGGCAAGCGAGACATGGCAGAGATCAAACACACATGCCATGCATCACACTGAAAACACTACCCTCTTACATCACACTCCAACTCCCTCTTCCTCGTCCCGCAACCTCCTCTTTACTCCTTTAAGCACCTCTTCTTCCTCCAGGTACCTGCTCTATGTACTCCTCCGAGTACCTCCTTGTCCTCTTTTTCGGCTTGCGTGTACCTCTTTTATCTACCCTTCCTCCAGGTCGGCAAGTGAAAGATGATAATTAAAACTGCTAAATGAATATATTGCTTACCAAAAAAGCAAGACCTCTATGACATGAAAACTAGAGCAATACAACTATATTTTACGGAAAATACGTTTAAAAATTAATAACTATTCAGATAGAATTAAACCATAAAATAGTACATTATGCTTCAAATACACACATGGTTATTTCTCTTTCTCTTTCTCTCTCTCTCTCTCTCTCTCACACACACACACACACACACACACACACACACACACACACACACACACACACACACAAACACACACACACACACAAGCACACACACAAGCACACACACAAGCACACACACAAGCACACACACACAAGCACACACACAAGCACACACACAAGCACACACACACAAGTACACACACCCAAAGTACACACACACACAAGTACACACACACAAGTACACACACACACACAAGTACACACACACACAAGCACACACACACACACACACACACACACACACACACACACACACACACACACACACACACACACACACGACCAAGAGGTATGTGAAGAGCTCAACATGAGATTTAAAGAAGTATTTACAGTAGAAACGGGTAGGACTCCAGGAAATCAGAACAGGGAGGTACACCAAGTGCTGGGTGAGGTACACATAACCTAGGAGGAGGTGAAGAAGCTATGTGAACTTGATACCTCAAAGGGGGTGGGACCAGACAACATCTCTCCATGGGTCCTTAGAGAGGGAGCAGAGATGCTGTGTGTGCCATTAACAAAGATCCTCAACATATCCATTGAAACCGGGCAACTCCCTGAGGTATGGAAGATGACAAATGTAGTCACAATTTTTAAAAACAGGATACAGACACGAGGCACTAAACTACAGACCTGTGTCACTAACGTGTATAGTATGCAAAGTCATGGAGAAGATCATCAGGAGGAGAGAGGTGGAGCTCCTGGAAAGAAACAAGTGCATAATCGACAACCAGCACGGTTTCAGGGAAGGAAAATCCTGTGTCACAAATCTACTGCAGTTTTATAACAAGGTGACAGAAGTAAGACAAAAGAGAGAGTGGTGGATAGACTGCATTTTCTTGGACTGCAAGAAAGCCTTCGACACAGTTCCTCACAAGAGGTTACTGCAAAAGCTAGAGGATCAGGCACACAACAGGAGAGGCACTGCAATGGATCAGAGAATACCTGACAGGGAGGCAACAACGAGTCATGGTACGTGACGAGGTGTCAGAGTGGGCGCCTGTGACAAGCGGGGTTCCACAGGGGTCAGTCTTAGGACCTGTGCTGTTTTTGGTATATGTGAATGACATAACGGAAGAGATACTCAGAGGAGAATCAAATCGGTCGAGGACCAGGCTGGACTACAAAGAGACCAGGACAAACTACAAGCCTGGTCCAGCAACTGGCACCTTCAATTTAATCCTGCCAAATGCAGTCATGAAGATCGGGGAAGGGCAATGAAGACCGCAGACAGTATAGTCTAGGTGGCCAAAGACTGCAAACCTCACTCAAGGAAAAAGATCTTGGGGTGAGTATAATGCCGAGCACATCTCCTGAGGCGCACATCAATCAGGTAACTGCTGCAGCGTACGGGCGTCTGGCAAACCTAAGGATAGCGTTCCCATACCTCAGTGAGGAATCGTTCAAGACTCTGTACACCATTTATGTCAGGCCCATACGGGAGTACGCAGCACCAGTTTGGAATCCACACCTGGTCAAGCACGTCAAGAAATTAGAGAAAGTGCAAAGGTTTGCAATAAGACTAGTCCCAGAGCTAAAGGGATTGCCCTACTAAGAAAGGCTAAGGGAAAATGGCCTAACCACACTGGAGGACAGGAGGGTCAGGGGAGACATGATAACGACATGCAATCAGTGAAGGACTCGACCCCTGCAACCACAAATAGGTGAGTACACGTACACACACACACACACACACACACACACACACACACACATACAACAGGCCTAGTATCTAATCGACATGTGCCTAGGACAAAATGGTAACTAACACACGCACGCATACGCATGCACATACACCAGGCCTAGTGTCTAATCGACATGTGCCTAGGACCAAATTGTAACACGCACACACACACACACACACACACACACACACACACACACACACACACACACACACACACACACACACACACACACACACAAGCTACACAAACCAGTGCTACTAAACTTGACAGCTGAGACTGAACACTCAAAAGAGTTATTTGGGGGTAAACTCCACAAATGAGCTTACAATTAGCTACATAAACCCATCAGACTATTAAACTTGAAGGCGGTGAGAGTGAACACCTTAAAGAGGAGTTTACGAGGGTAAGAGTGGCATGACAACACAGCCCAGGGGAGAGGTCATAGTACCAGAGGTCACCAAGGTTGTTTATTTTCACCAGGAACTCTCTACCGCAAGCCTCATTATGCCTGTACACTCATCACACTCCACCCCCACCCCACTCACATGAATACTCGGCTCCACACTCACAAACATGCACATTCACCTCCTACACCCACACGAACACCCACACCCACTCCTACATCCCAATCCCTTGCACCACTGCAAGTGGTAGTACTCACTGATTCACAACAATAGACTACTCGCATTGAAACCCAACCCTACCAGCTGGTCGTCACACCCTCATCTCAGCTTAACCCCAAACCAGCTGCAGCAGGATCCTACACGGTCACACACACAAGCTGCAGCCTTTCTCACTCCTACAGCAGGGGAATACAACAGGATCCCACACCGCCACACACGCCAGCTGCAACATTCCTCACCCCTACAGTAGGGGTCTTGTACCCTCACTCACTCACGCACGCACACACACACACACACACACACACACACACACACACACACAGTAGCGACTAGTGAAGAGGCGGGGCCAGGAGCTATGACTCGACCCCTGCAACCACAACTAGGTGAGTACACACACACACATACAATTTATTATTTCTAGAATTTCGCTAGTATCTTCCTGGGTAAAAACTGAGATAAAGTAAATACTGAATATTTCACACATTTCCCTATCACTGTCAGTGATCTGACCTGAGCTACTCTTAACCCTTAAACTGTCCAAACGTAGATCTACGTTTTTTCAACATTTGAAAGTATGTAAAAAATTTAGATCTTTTTTTTTTACATTTGAAAACGTGTAAAAAACTTTGATCTACGTGTTTTTTTTTTTTTGTTATATTTGAAAATATGTAAAAAAAATGTAGACTTACTTTCGGAGCACTACGCATGTGAACATAGATCTGTTTGGACAGTTTAAGGGTTAAGTGGGCCTATCTTGTCCCTAATCTTACTTCTGTATACCTGAAAGAACCCTTTTGGGTTAGCCCTCGAATCCCTGGTGACCTTAGCCTCATAATCCCTTTTTGCTTTTCTTATTCCATTTTTTATTACTCTCTCTATTTAAATATATTGATTTCTTAACTGACCATCCCCTCTTTTGATATGCCTATATATGCCTCTCTTTTGACCAATGAGATGTTTTAATATATTGTTCATCCAATTGGGATCATCTTTGATAGATTTTATTTCCCTA
This sequence comes from Cherax quadricarinatus, assembly GCF_038502225.1. Classification (NCBI taxonomy): domain Eukaryota; kingdom Metazoa; phylum Arthropoda; class Malacostraca; order Decapoda; family Parastacidae; genus Cherax; species Cherax quadricarinatus. The sequence goes on along the minus strand of NC_091310.1, from coordinate 19,816,190 downwards.
CTCGGAACAAAATTTGTCTGGGCAGCTAGGACTATGCTCTGAAAAACGTCATACTGGCAACCAACACCACCAACCTGACCCATAGTCAGATCATCCCAATTTAGCCCACCCAGGTAATTTCTTAGTGCCATGAAATCGGCCAAGCGGAAGTCTGGGACAGAAATTTGATTGCAGTTATCTGGGTAATTCCATGATATATTGAAATTAAGTGATTTGTGATTGCTTTCCCCTAGCTCATCATTAACCTCAAGATTATTCATTAGTGATTCATTGTTGTCAAGAGCCAAGTCAAGCAGGTTGTTTCCTCTAGTTGATTCTGTCACTAACTGTTTTAAAAAGCAATCCTGAACTGTATCAAGAAAGTCACTAGACTCAAGATTTCCTATCACATTGTTCCAATCAATTTGTCTAAAGTTAAAATCTCCCATTAGCACAACATTTTCATATCTAGAAGCCATAGCAACTTGCTGCACTCTCTATCAAGGTTTGGGGGCCTATAAATCACACCTAAAATTAACTTTTCACGACCCTCGAAACTGTAGCCAAACAGATTGTGTGTCCAATGTTTTTAATCTCGTATCTTGTCTAACACAACAATTTAAATTATCTCTGACATACATCGTCACTTCACCACCCTTCCTGTTGACCCTATCAGTGTGGAATAGTTTATAACCCTGTACGTTGCATTCAGAAGGCATTTCTCTATCTTTCAGGTTGAACCAGGCCTCTCTTATAGCAATATCTATATTACCTGCACTTGCAAGTAATCTTAGCTTATCTATCTTAATTCTTAGACTCCTATTATTTGTATAGTAAACCTTAAATGAGCTAGTCACTCGTTGCCTTCTACTATCTCTCTTTGTTTGTTGATCAATTGCTTTGCCTTTACTAGCAACTTCATTTTGAATATTCTTTTTTAAACACAACCCTGAGGTATCCTGGTTATATCTGCTGTTTTCAACCTTAGTACTGCAGCCTGATTGTTTCCCACAGACACCCATACCTCTATAATCTATCAGTTTAAAGTCCTAGACATGTCACCAATAACCCCTTCATTCAAATTGGCTAATGCAACCACTCCAGCCCCAAAGAGATGAACCCCATCACTTGCATACATATCACGTTTGCCAGAGAATATGTCCCAGTTATCAATGAATGGGATTGCAAGTTCCTTGCAGTATCTATCTAGCCAGCAATTTATACCAATTGCCCTAGACATCCATTCATTGTCCACTCCCCTTCTAGGCAAGATGATACATACGATTGGGATCCCTCCCTCAGACCTGACTACATCTATGGCTGACCTGTATTTATTCAGCAGTTCCTGTCTCCTGCCTTTCCCAATGTCATTTCCACCAGTACTAATATTATCCAGCCTGCTGACTATGTTACCAACACCAGCTCCAGCGAGGCACACCCTCTGACTGACCTTTCTATCTCTGTTACAAAAAGCACGGTCCATATATCTTACCTGAGAATCTCCCACAATTAGAATATTCTTACGTTGATAAGCAGGGGAGTCAGTGGTACCTTTAACCTCACTAACCATTGAAACTGAAGTACACTCGTCCTGGAGAACAGTGAATCGATTTCCCACCTTCATATCTTCCCTATTAACCTTCCTTATGATCCTTCTTCCTGAATTGTGAACCACTTGCCACTTAAAGTGGCTGCCACTCTCCAAATCACTGCTGGTAACTTTTTCCTCACCAACTCTCTCTCTCAAATCCATCTAGATGAAGCTTCAGCCTCCTATTTTCCTCCTGAAGAAGTAGAACCTCCTTCTTCAACACTTTAATGTGAGATTCTAAAACACTACACACACACACACACACACACACACACACGAGCGCGCGCACTCATATACAACAGGCCTAGTGTCTAGTAGACATGTGCCTAGGACAAAATGGTAAACACACACACACACACACACACACACACACACACACACACACACACACACACACACACACACGCTGCAGTATTCCTCGACTTTACTGTATGGGTCCTACCAGTAGAGGTTCCACACTCCCACTAGCTGCACCATCACCGTCATTTATGTCGTCCGCACAGTTAGTGGAGCCTCGTCCGCCAACAACTAACCTCGGCCACCCTGCCCCCAACTACCTACCAGGTGACATTACCATGGGGTCACTCCTAAATGAGAAGTACAATATTCTCCACGCCGTCGCGCCGGTGAAGGTGTTAGGTTCTCCTAAGTTAAGTGATAATACATACTTGAGTCACAGTTCTGTGTCGAGGACAGGTGGGAAGGCAGAGGTGTAAGTTAAGGCAGAAGAGAGGTGGGCAAAGAAAAGTGGAAAAAAAAGAGAAGTAAAGAATGGCGGAAATGAGCGGTGAGAATAAATGATAGGAGGAAGTGATGGCAATAATAGGGAAGGAATGAAAAAAAAAAAGATGAGGGGGCAAGAAAATAGAGAAAGAGGTAAAAGAGAAAGGGGGTTATATGAGTAAAGAGTAAAGGGATGAGAGGAAGTTAAAAGGGAAATGAAGAGAAAAGGGGAAAGACGGGATAAGACTGTTAGAATGTGCGAGTACACGGGAAAGACGTAACAGATGACCTTTTGGTTTATATCAGTTCACCTTCTTGTATAAGTAAACTACTGTGTGTTACATCTGCACATCATCTCTGGACACACGAGATCACAACAAAAATAAAATGTTATCTTTAAGCCAAGAGAAAAAATGAAGTTAAAAGCAGCAACATGCCGTACTGAAGGCCCTGCACCTAAAAAACGTCACTACCACCACCAACACTAACTCTTGCAAGTACTGCTGCTAGTAGTACTACATTAGCACCACAAAGAGCCAGCTGGCTCCGTGTACTGATCCTATTCTCATGCTCTTCAATGCCACACACAAGGGAGCACATTTGAACCCTCCGTAGAGTACTGTATCAGAGATATGAAGGAGTTGCCAGACACTATCCTCTACACTTGGCTATAGGCAAAAAGCTACCAAATATTTTAGGCTGGCTTTCAACATTTTAAATATGTCAAATCATTCTCAACATATTTATTTAGTGGTTTCCAACATGTGTGTTTTGTGACTGTAGTTACAACAAGTATTTCAATATTTCATCATTGTCAAACTGACTTGTACTTGTACTTCAAGAGTCACAAATAAAGTGTTAGTACTTGATGATAAATTTGCCTAACTCAGTAAAAAAATGGAATCGACCAGATTAGAAAATATCCTTGATATTTTTTTCACAAATAACGAGGATCTGTTGCGGAACATAACTGTGTCAAACACATCAAGCTTGGACCACAACCTAAGTGAAGTTCACACCTGCATACACACTGAACTTGAACAACCCAACACAAGGTCTCAGGAAGAAGCACTCAGGTTCAATTTCAACAATAAATACATAAACTACGAACAAATAAAGCAAGACTTTACTAAAATAAACTGGCAATAGAAATATGTTCCAGATACCATTAAGAAAAAAAAACACAATATTAAAGTTCAAAAGACACTCCCTCAACAAAGACAAGTATTCATGAAATCCTCAAGGGTTTCAGACTTTCTCACGAGCGAAAAGAGAGACTATTTAAACAAATGAAAAAAAAAAACTCAACCTTAATGCATCAGAGTTCAGAAGAGACAGAGGGAAAAAATCACTAAAATTGAAAGTTCAAAATATTTTTTCTCGTGTACATAATCCAGATCAAAAGCTACATTTAGTATTGACCCTTTCTTAAAGGAGATGGAACTTACAATAATGAAAACAAAGAAATGAATGAAATATTCAGTCACAATATGGACTTGTGTTCAGAAAGCTGTTAATCAGACTCAAGGTTGACAATCTAAATGATTCTACACGATATTCAAAAATCTGCTGACATGGACATTATTTCTAACATAACCCTAACCATGCTCGCCTTCGAAGAGGCTACAAATAGAATGCTCATGCACTCTGCCCCGGGCCAAGACTGGAAAAACTCCGTGTTTATAGAGCTGCAAAAAAAAAAATAAAAAAAAATTGTGCCCTAAATATTCCACGGAGATGTCGTCTGGAGGCAGGAGTGAACACAGTCATTAAAACCCTCTGCTTAGCTCCCATTCCACAAATGTGGCATAAAAAAAAAATGTTAACCGATAGTACTGGTGTCACGCAAAAATCTTTGAGTTATCAGAAGCAAGGCTGCTAAACACATGGATTCACAAGAATTGCACAACCTTGGGCAACATGGGTTTAGAGTAAGTCGTCCCATCCTCTCGCAACTGCCTGAGACGAGCCTGGTCCAAGGCTCGTCTCATGCAGTCTTTGGGAGTAGAAAAACTCTCGGAACTTATCAAAGGTAAGAGGGCAGATGCACATTTAACTTACTAACAAATCGAGCCTAAAAAATAATTAATATACAATCAACGAAGTAAAATCAGAGGTTGCCACGGTGAAAAATCTCTGTTCCTCAAAGACAGTACTTGCCCTGAATCTCTTTCTCCTCATATCAGAGACATAAACCATAGCACGAAATCATCCTTTACAAACAATACTAGAATTTGTAGAGTGGCATCCACTGAGGGCAAAACAAATTTCGAAACTAATATAAACCAGGTTGTTCAATGGGTCCCAGAAAACTGTGATGTTTCATGAGGACAATTTCAGTCAATTCCCATGTAAACCTGGGGAAATAAAAAACTGGAATGCCGTATAAAATTAATTCAAACTTCTCAACAGAGCGAAAGATTACTGTGAGAGCCTTAGTGATGATGTATGTCAGAAAATCTAACATTCAAAGTTTAGAAGTGTTGCTATCACAACGCTAATGGAAGACAGGTATAAATAAAATGGATAAAAAAGATGCTAAACATGTCTACCCAGGTCAACTCTAAGCAGCGTATTAAAGTTGGATAAATTTGGAATTTGGAAGGATACAGTGAAGCACTGGTTTATCACGAAAGTTGTACATGAATGGGGAAAAAAAAAAACTTCCCAAGAGCGCAATTAAAGCAATTATTTCGCGTGGAAAATCCTAGAGGGATTGGTTCCAAACCTGCACACCGAAATCATTCCAAGTGACAGGAAGAGATTTAGCGGACGTTGTAAAATGCCTCCAATAAACAGCAAGGACGCGACGAGTACACCAAGAGAACTCGGTAAGTGTAAGAGGTTCCCAACTTTTCAACGCCCTCCCTTCGTGCATAAGGGAAATTACCAACAAACTTCTAGTTGCCAGTTTTGGCTGGTTAGTTTCCGACCAACCGGGTTGTTGTGCGTACATTAGAGTGCAGTGCAGTGAAGGCCTGACTGACCAGGCCTTGATCCACCGGGAGGCCTGGTCTGGGACCGAGACTCGGGGGCGTTAAACCCCGAAAACATCCTTCAAGTATACGTTAGGATGGGTCAGCCAGATACACAAGAACACAAGAATACTGCAGCAGGCCTGTTGGCCCATACTAGGCAGGTTCTTTACAATCCTTCCCATTAACAAAATATTTGCCCAACCCAATTTGCAATGCTACCCAAGAAATAAGCTTTGATGATTCTAGTTACTCATTATGCAAGTCCCACTCAAATCCAACCCCTCTCACTCATGTATTTTTTTTTTTTTCAACAAGTCGGCCGTCTCCCACCGAGGCAGGGTGACCCAAAAAAAAGAAAGAAAATCCCCAAAAAGAAAATACTTTCATCATCATTCAACACTTTCACCACACTCACACATTATCACTGCTTTTGCAGAGGTGCTCAGAATACAACAGTTTAGAAGCATATACGTATAGAGATACACAACATATCCCCCCAAACTGCCAATATCCCAAACCCCTCCTTTAAAGTGCAGGCATTGTACTTCCCATTTCCAGGACTCAAGTCCGACTATATGAAAATAACCGGTTTCCCTGAATCCCTTCACTAAATATTACCCTGCTCACACTCCAACAGATCGTCAGGTCCCAAGTATCATTCGTCTCCATTCACTCCTATCTAACACGCTCATGCACGCTTGCTGGAAGTCCAAGCCCCTCACCCACAAAACCTCCTTTACCCCCTCTTTCCAACCCTTTCGAGGACGACCCCTACCCCTCTTTCCTTCCCCTATAGATTTATATGCTTTCCATGTCATTCTACTTTGATCCATTCTCTCTAAATGACCAAACCACCTCAACAACCCCTCTTCTGCCCTCTGACTAATGCTTTTATTAACTCCACACCTTCTCCTAATTTCCACACTCCGAATTTTCTGCATAATATTTACACCACACATTGCCCTTAGACAGGACATCTCCACTGCCTCCAACCGTCTCCTCGCTGCTGCATTTACCACCCAAGCTTCACATCCATATAAGAGTGTTGGTACTACTATACTTTCATACATTCCCTTCTTTGCCTCCATAGATAACGTTTTTTGACTCCACATATACCTCAACGCACCACTCACCTTTTTTTCCCTCATCAATTCTATGATTAACCTCATCCTTCATAAATCCATCCGCCGACACGTCAACTCCTAAGTATCTGAAAACATTCACTTCTTCCATACTCCTCCTCCCCAATTTGATATCCAATTTTTCTTTATCTAAATCATTTGATACCCTCATCACCTTACTCTTTTCTTTGTTCACTTTCAACTTTCTACCTTTACACACATTCTCAAACTCATCCACTAACCTTTGCAATTTTTCTTTAGAATCTCCCATAAGCACAGTATCATCAGCAAAAAGTAACTGTCAATTCCCATTTTGAATTTGATTCCCCATAATTTAATCCCACCCCTCTCCCGAACACCCTAGCATTTACTTCTTTTACAACCCCATCTATAAATATATTAAACAACCATGGTGACATTACACATCCCTGTCTAAGACCTACTTTTACCGGGAAGTATTCTCCCTCTCTTCTACACACCCTACCTGAGCCTCACTATCCTCATAAAAGCTCTTTACAGCATTTAGTAACTTACCACCTATTCCATATACTTGCAACATCTGCCACATTGCTCCTCTATCCACTCTATCATATGCCTTTTCTAAATCCATAAATGCAATAAAAACTTCCCTACCTTTATCTAAATACTGTTCACATATATGCTTCAATGTAAACACTTGATCTACACATCCCCTACCCACTCTGAAGCCTCCTTGCTCGTCCGCAATTCTACATTCATGTATTTATCCAACCTATATTTGAAACTACCCAACGTTTTAGCTTCACCAGTGGGAATTCTAGTTACCAATAAAGCTAATAGAATTTTTGACTTTCACATTGCAGAAATATTTTAAGTCGTACGGTTATACTAAAACTTCGTGTATCATTTGTAAGGCTTCTTTTAGATTATATGATGTAGTTCTTATCTTGGCATTTTCAAAAAAAGATTTGGAAGGTTTCATACATTTAACCTACAGAAAGGTGTGGAATAGGAGGGACATGGCTGAAATGTAAAAAATGAAAAATAATACTACAGATACAAGGTGAAAAAAATAAAAATGGTATGATATCAGTAAGTAAACACATAAGTAGTGTTCGCATCGCTATTGGGCCATGCGGACGTGCTGCGCAGTAGCTCCTGATTGAGTTGGCTTTTGCGCAGTGTTGACGTGTACTTAGCTCTGTGAAGACCTGTTTGCGCGCTCTCTACGAATTGAAGCAAGATGCCCTCCATCGAGCAACTTTACCAACAGCTTAAGGAAGAATTGAGGATAGCGAAGATGGAGATTCAGCGACTGACCGAGGAAAACAAGAAGATTCGTAGTAGTCCTCCTGTTTTGAGTCCTCAGGTCAAGAAGGGAAACTGGTCAGTGGCTAGACAGCAGGGAACGAAGTTGACGATCAAGAAGACGAATGGAAAGATAGAAATGATGAAGAAGAAAGAGACTGCCGTGGAAACTGTTGTAGAAACATCTAATACATTCTCAGTGCTACCCGACGAATGTGAGTCGACTACTGGGTACGTCACGACGAACGACATTAAGGAAGGTGACGTGTACTTAGCTCTGTGAAGACCTGTTTGTGTGCTCTCTGTGAATCTGTACCAGGATGCCATCTTCTTGAACAACTTTACCAGCAGCTGAGAGAAGAGCTCAGAGTTGCTAAGATGGAGATACGGCGATTAACGGAGGAGAACAAGAGGATTCGTAGTAATCCTTCTGTTGCGAGTCCCCAGGTTAAGAGGGGAGCTTGGTCAGTGGCCGGGCAACATGGAACCAAGCTGAAGATCAAGAAAACGGTTGGAGAGGCAGAAACAACGAGAAACCAGAAGACTACCGTGGAAACTTCCAACTCATTCTCGGTGCTACCTGACGAATGTGAGTGTTCTACTGGGAAGCCACAACGAGCACCAAAGAAGCATTGGCAGACGTGAGTAAGACATCCCTAGAAACCCCAACGAAGACCAACGAGAACGTCTTGACGAATTCTACAAGTGGTGTAATGCTACCTGGCGAATGTGAGTCGACTACTCGGAGCATCACGACGGACGACGCCAAGGAAGGTAAAAACATTGTTGTTGTTGGGGATAGCCAGAGTAGGTACATGGATAGGGCATTCTGCTTGAAGGATAGGAGTAGGAGGCAGAGAGTGTGTCTTCCTGGGGCTGGGATGAAGGATATTGTTAGCCGTCTGGATGACATCATGAGAGGTAATGGGAGCAATCCTATTATCTGTCTCAGTGCTGGAGGCAACGATGTTGGCAGACGTAGGAGTCACTGAGGACCTGATTAACAGGTATAGGTCAGCAATAGAGATAATTAGGAGGAAGGGTGGGAAACCTGTCATATGTGGCATTTTGCCAAGGAGGGGAGTTGGAAATGAATGGTTGTCCAGAGCAATTGGTGTCAATTGCTGGCTGGACAAATACTGTAAGGAAAATGTGGTAACATTCATTGACAACTGGGACCTCTTCTATGGCAGAAATGACATGTATGCCAGGGATGGGGTTCACTTATCTAGGTGTGGGGTGGGAGCACTGGCCAACGCAGTGGAGAGAGCTGTTAGGTCTTTAAACTAGGAATAGTTAGTGGTATGGGTTTTGGTGGGAAAACTGTGAAGTCGCAGGGTAGTAACATGAGTACTAGGAGAACTAGTAATAGGCAAAATGAGGTGGATATTGGAAAGCCAGTGGCACTAATTGACAAGGACAGAAAGAGGTTTAGTGGAATAACAGAAAGGAGCAGGAAGGGTAAAGAGAGAGGAGGGTCATTAAATATTTATTATACAAATAGTCGCAGTGCTAGGAATAAGATGGACGAGTTGAGACTAGTTGCTAGTGCAGGTAACATAGATGTATTTGCCATTACTGAGACGTGGTTTAATTCAAAAAGTCGGGACATGCCTGCAGAATGTCACATTCAGGGTTTTAAATTGTTCCAAGTAGATAGAAGTATCGGGAAGGGGGGTGGGGTGGCATTGTATGTCCGAGATCGCTTGAACTGTTGCATAAAAACGGGTATTAAGTCTGAAGTAACACATACAGAGTCTGTTTGGATAGAATTTTCAGAGGGGCATGAAAAATTAATTTTAGGTGTGATATACCGTCCCCCAAATTTAGATAGGGACCAGGGGAGACTACTATGGGAGGAAATTGTTAGGGCCACAAGGCACGATAATGTAGTAATTCTAGGAGACTTTAACTTTAGTCATATTGATTGGAATTTCTTGACTGGGAATTTAGAATCATACGATTTCTTAGAAGTAGTTCAGGATTGTTTTTTGAAGCAGTTTGTGACAGAACCTACAAGGGGTAATAACCTGCTTGACTTAGTTCTGGCAAACAATGAATCCCTTGTTAATAATTTAGAAGTTTCAGAGGAACTGGGTGGTAGCGACCACAAATCAATTACATTTAGAATTGAATGGAAGTATGATAGTAGGGATAACTCTGTAACAGTCCCAGATTTTCGCTTAGCAGATTACGATGGGCTTAGAGAACACTTATCATCTGTTGACTGGGGTAACGAAGAGAGCTATCAATATGACAGTTTTCTGAACACAATACATGCTGCACAAAGAACGTTTATCCCTTATAAGGAAATTAGATCAAATAGAAATGACCCAAAATGGATGAATAATAGGCTGAAATATCTACTAGGGCATAAGAAAGGAATTTATAGGCGTATCAAAAGAGGCGATGGTCATCTTATGAATCACTATATTGACATTAAGAGGGACATTAAAAAGGGGATAAGAAAAGCTAAAAGGGACTATGAAATTAAAGTTGCTAGGGATTCTAAAACTAACCCAAAAAGTTTTTTCCAGGTATATAGAACAAAAGTCAGAGATAAGATAGGTCCCCTTAAAAATAACTATGGGCATCTTACTGACAAAGAGAATGAAATGTGCTCGATTTTAAATAATTATTTTCTCTCGGTTTTTACACAGGAAGACACTAATAATATTCCGGTAATTGATTTTTATAGCGGATCAGAAGAAGATAAATTATGTAACATCACAGTCACTAGTGAAATGGTTGTGAAGCAGATAGACCAACTGAAGCAAAATAAGTCACCGGGTCCTGATGAGGTTTTTTCAAGGGTTCTTAAGGAATGCAAAATGGAAGTCTGTGAACCATTAACTAATATTTTTAATTTATCTCTTCAAACAGGTGTAGTGTCTGATATGTGGAAGATGGCTAATGTAATTCCTATTTTTAAAACAGGGGACAAGTCATTACCGTCAAATTACCGCCCAATAAGCCTGACCTCAATTGTAGGCAAATTACTAGAGTCAATTATAGCTGAGATTATAAGAAGCCATCTCGATAAGCATAGCTTGATTAAGGATACTCAGCATGGATTCACAAGAGGCCGGTCTTGTCTAACTAATTTATTAACTTTCTTCAGTAAAGCTTTTGAGGCTGTTGACCACGATAAAGAATTTGATATTGTTTACTTAGATTTTAGTAAGGCATTTGATAGAGTTCCGCACCAAAGACTGTTGAAGAAAGTAGCAGCTCATGGCATTGGGGTAAGGGTGCTCTCGTGGATCGAATCATGGCTCACAGACAGGAAGCAGAGAGTGTCCATAAATGGGGTTAAATCCGAGTGGGGATCAGTAACAAGTGGCGTTCCACAGGGATCAGTCTTGGGCCCGTTGTTGTTTATAATATATATCAATGATCTTGATGAAGGAATTACTAGTGATATGAGCAAATTCGCCGATGACACGAAGATAGGTAGGATTATTGATTCAAACATAGATGTTAGGGAACTTCAGGAGGATTTAGACAAACTCTACTCTTGGTCAGAAAAGTGGCAGATGCAGTTCAATGTAGATAAATGCAAAGTTCTGAAGCTCGGGAGTGTCCATAACCCTAGCACTTATAAGTTAAATAATGTAGAACTTAGCCATACAGATTGCGAAAAGGACTTGGGGGTTATGGTAAGCAGCAACCTTAAACCAAGACAGCAATGCCTAAGCGTACGTAATAAGGCAAATAGATTACTGGGATTTATATCAAGAAGTGTAAGCAACAGAAATCCAGAGGTCATACTGCAGCTTTATACATCATTAGTAAGGCCTCACCTAGATTATGCAGCTCAATTCTGGTCTCCATATTACAGAATGGACATAAATTCGTTAGAAAACATTCAGCGTAGGATGACTAAATTAATACATAGCATTAGAAATCTTCCTTATGAAGAAAGATTGAAGACTCTTAAATTACATTCACTTGTTCGACGAAGAATGAGGGGAGACCTGATCGAAGTGTGTAAGTGGAAGATAGGTATTAATAAAGGGGATATTAACAAGGTCTTAAGGATATCTCTCCAAGAGAGAACCCGCAGTAATGGATTTAAATTAGATAAGTTTAGATTTAGAAAGGACATAGGAAAGTATTGGTTTGGAAATAGGGTAGTTGATGAGTGGAACAGTCTACCTAGTTGGGTTATTGAGGCTAGGACTTTGGGTAGTTTCAAATTTAGGTTGGATAAGTACATGAGTGGAAGGGGTTGGATTTGAGAGGGACTTGCACATCGGAGCTTGTTTCTTGGGTGGCATTGAAAATTGGGTTGGTCAAATGTTTGTTAGTGGGATGAATTGTAAAGGACCTGCCTAGTATGGGCCAGCAGGCCTGCTGCAGTGTTCCTCCTTTCTTATGTTCTTATGTTATCACTGGCTTGGCAACTACTGTTTACAACGTTCTCATTATCCATCTCATTTTCTTCGCAGTTGTTATCGAGGCACTGTTGTGATCCTTGAAAGTGAGATCCTCAGACATTACTACTCCCAGGTCCCTCACATTATTTTTTTAGCTTTATTGTATGATTAGAGCTTGTAGTATACTCATTTCTAATTATCTCTTCCAGTTTTCCATAACGGAGTAGTTGGAATTTGTCTTCATTCAACATCATATTGTTTTCCGTTGCCCACTGGAAAACTTGATCTATATCTCCTTGGAGATTAACAGTGTCCTCAATATATGACAATCTCGTGCAGATCCTAGTATCGTCTGCAAAGGATGACACAATGCTGCGGATTACATCTCTGTCTATGTCTGATATGAGGAACAGGATGGGGGCGAGTACTGTGCCTTGTGAACAGAGCTTTTCACTATGGCAGCATCCGATTTAACTCTGTTTACCACTACTCTTTGTGTTCGATTGGTTAGAAAGTTGAAGATCCATCTGCCTACTTTGCCAGTTATCCCTTTAGCACGCATTTTGTGTGCTATTACACCATACCTTTGATATACCTTTGAATTATTATTATTATAATCAAAGAGAGGATATACCTTTGAAGAGTTTCGAGAGTTTAACTACTCTCAGAGCCCGGCCATGGGTCAGGCTCGTCTGGTGCTTGCCTGATCAACCAGGCTATTGCTGCAGGAGGTCCGCTGCCCCATATATCCATCACAGCCTGGTCGATCTGGTGAAGATACTTTTCCAATTTCCTCTTGAAGCCTTCTACACTTGTTCCAGCCGTATTTCTGATATCTCCTGGTAAGATGCTGAATAGTCTGAGACCCCGAATGTTGATACAGTGTTCCCTTATTGTCCCCACCGCACCTCTGCTCCTCCCTGGGTTTATTTTCCACTCCCTGGCCCATGGCCGGGCTCAGAGAGTAGATAAACTCTCGAAACTCTTCAAAGGTATATCTTCTTCAAAGGTATATATCTCACTCCAGTATGTTGTTATGGCAGTGTGCAGATTTGGGACCAGCCCCTCGAGTACTTTCCAGGTGTGTGATCGCACTTGTCAAAGGCTTTTGCAAAGTCTGTGTATATTACATCTTTATGGAGTGGGGCTATATTATTATTATAATTATGGGGAAGCGTTAAATCCGTAGGATTATACAGCGCATGTGGCGGCAATGGAAGGTATTCAACCTTAACTCAGGGAACCAGAATACAGGTCCAATTCCCTAGATCAAGAGCCTCAACGGATATAGCCCCACTCCCGACGGGCTGGAGTTTTGAGACTCTATGACCGCGGGTTCAATCCCGGCCGGGGGTATGGTTAGAGTGGGGCTATATCCGTTGTTTTTAGTGACTGGAATTTCACCCATGTCTACGCTCCTTCTCTAAACGCACGCGAAAGGGGATTTTTGCAGTTCTTAATAAACACAGAGTTCCAAGAGTCTGGATCTGGGGCTGAGTGCATGGGCATGTTGTCAAATACTTTCTCAAAGTCTGTTGGAGTTGGGGTAATGTCAGAAATTTGGCATACATTGATGGAGTTCCGAGGCTTCACCTGGAGAAGCTACTTGTCCAATTTTCTCTTGAAGACTTCTACACTTGTTCCAGCAGTTTCTGATATCTTCTAGTAAGATGTTGAATAATCTGGAGCCACAAATGTTGATACAGTGTTGCCTTATTGTGCCCACCGCACCCCTGCTTTTACTGGGTTAATTTAGCATTCCCTCCAGTATGTTGTTAAGGTATGTGCAGATTTGGGACCAGGCCCTCGAGAACTTTCCAGGTATATATTATCATGTCTCTCCCTTTCTCTCTCTCCCTCTCTGCTCCGCGCCAGTGATTACATTGTTCAGGACTAAGTAGCTGTAGTAGTTGTAACATAGTCGTAAGGCATCGCGGCCATAATAGTCATAGTAGTCGTCGTAGCAATAGTCATAGTAGTCGTAGAAGTAGTAGTACCACCACCACTACTACCTCCTTTCGGTCCAGGAGGGACGGAAAAGTCTGAAGTTCCATTTCTAAGTGTGTTTTATTTATGAATTAGCCAGATAGCCTGGGCACTTGATCACACCACAGTAGAACCTATCACAGCCAGTAGCTTGCGTCATCCACAAAGTCTGGGGTATGCAGGAGATGGTCGACACGAGAAGTTAAAACAATGGCCTTCAACGGTTGCAACATCACCGCCACACCGTTTCAACACTAGCCTTCTTGTTTTTATCTAATATATGTTATCAAGAGCTACCTGGCATAAAAATATCCTCCTAGAGATAAATGATGTTTTTGGCTTCCTCCACACTAGCGTCGCTCGTGTTATCATTCCCGCACTGGAGACTAAGACAAAATGCCACAGAATATTTTCAAGCTGCTTCTGACGGTAGATTAATCCAAGAATAATATTTTATTTTAATCAAGCTTCAAGCGATTACTCACGCAGCTAAATATGAAGATTAAAGCTAAATATATTAAAAGTCATAATACCGTGTCTGGAACAGCCCAGAGTTTCAGAAGGAAACTTTAATAGATGTTTCGGTCCGTCCTGGATCATTATTAAGTAGACTATAATCATATAATTATCCAGGTGGTTATCCCACATTTCCTCTCAGAATCTTGAGTTGGTTATGAGAGACTAATCACCGTGATCCATGCCATCTTGGTTATACAGCATGTTTGAGTCAGCTGAACAATTAAGTGAAACACGGATTAAAGTGGAAAAACTATATTAAACATACTTGGAGAAACAGAAGGCACGTCCGAAACTTGTGATACGTCTGTCAATCTCCATTCTACTTTCATTTTCCATGTTAAGACACCTGACCAAACACGGGTACTAACATTTATTCAGAGTTAAATAAAGAAAGTAGTGAGCCTTTGTATTCTGTCACTTATCAGTCACTTTTATAGCACTTTTCGTACATCTGAAACAGGAAACAATCTTAGAGAAAAACTTAAGGAATAACAAAGCAGAAGTTCAGCAACAGAAATTGGTGTTCACGTACATAAAGACAAGTGTGCAATGTTAGATAACTTTATCACGGAAAAGTTTCAATTAGTCAAATGAAATGCTAACTCTGGTGGGGGCGAAAAGTTACCTCAATAAAATTACTTCACGTTGCACACATTTCTTATACATTTATGGGTAATGTATACCTTGTTAAATACAGATGTTCACATCTGCCCTACGACACTTTACCGTCATCAAAAACCAGGTAAATGCCTAATGTTGCTTTCTCGGATATGATGTGTTCACAACACTGTAAACACCATTACGAATGCTGATGACCCAATGCCTACTTGAAAAATCTGATCGCCACTACGTAGTTAACTGAAGAGAGCTCTGGAAAAAATACAGTTTCGCAATCTTTAAGATTTTATTTTATTTGCAAAATAATGGAATCATTTGGTTATTCAACGCATTAAGCATATTCTGTATCGTGGCTAATTTACTCATATTTGAAAAATCATTATCACAAAATAAGTAAAACAATTCAATGCATTTTCCAAATTCAGCAGTTCACACACACAAATCATTCCGAGTCATCAACAGTGTCAGGAAATTTAGACGAAATGGAAACTTTCTCCACCATTTATACCTAGATACTGGGTTCCTAGTCAGACAAGGATCCTGTGGGGAGAGTGGCAGCCCTCCCAGAGACTCAAACGTCACCGCATTAAGGTGATCTCCTAGGGGGTAAAACTGACGAAAAAAAGATTAGGAATCTTGCAAACTGGCTCCAGCATTTCCTTTTCCTCTTTCTTCTCCTTTCACCAGTACAGCAAATGCAATAAAAATATAAAAAAATCGTATCACAAACCCTCATCTTCGTGCCCAGAATGTCAACTACGGGATAAACACATCCTCTTGGGTAAGACATTCAACACGCAAAACAGTGGACGCACCTCCCACCTGTCTACCAAAAGACAAAACTGAAGCAACGTGCAGACTGATGTACTTGGCATTTCCTGTATGGTTGTATATTATTAATGCCTTCCTTTCAAACGCAAGAACAATTATCTACAAGAGGTAATTGTATAAATTTATACTAACTGTAGTAAATCTGCCGGTTTATCTTGGGTTGCAATCACTGACTGATCAATCCTTCAAGCAGAGGACAATGATCGCCGGGAGTACTTAACATAACTTCAAACTTAGGCAGGGTATACAAGTGAATAGTCATACATCTAAAGTTTATAATTAATTGCAAATATAATGTGGCACAACGCACTTGTGTGAAGGCTAAGACGCACCACTTGTGTTAATGGGGAAAGATGTTTTAATGTGTGAGATGCAGTACTAATATTCCTGCTTCACGGTCGTGGAATCAGCAACTCGAAACCATTTAATTCTACCTTCCATGTGATAGTGGCATGAATATTCTGTTTGGCATGAATATTCTGTTGTTAAACGGTATATTCATGATACTGGCATGACTATACTATTGTGAAACTGTTTTCATGCCAGTATCATATTAAATTTTTTTTTTATCTGAAGACGTCCTCGTTTGCATATACCTCCTAATCCACAAACATTATGCCTCTTCTAAAGAGATAAATTTAACAGTTGCAAGAGAAAAGTTCTAGAGAAGACATAATGACAACATACTCCCAGGACCGGACAGAGCAGAAGTGTTTGAAATAAGCACAAGATCCAGTGGATATAAATGGAAGCTAAACAAGTCATAGAAACGTTAAGAAATACTTAGGATTAGAATAATAGGCAAGTGGAATCGAATGGATGAGGAACTAAATACTATATACAGCTCCAAGAGTTACTTATGCAGCATATGGGAATCTTTATTCAGGAAACGTTTCGCCACACAGTGGCTTCATCAGTCCAATACAAAGAGGAAGGCGTAAGGAGAGGAGGAGTATGAGGTAATCAGTCCCTCAGCCTGGAGTCGATGTGTTCAGTCCATCAAGATTGATGGACTGAACACATCGACTCCAGGCTGAGGGACTGATTACCTCATACTCCTCCTCTCCTTACGCCTTCCTCTTTGTATTGGACTGATGAAGCCACTGTGTGGCGAAACGTTTCCTGAATAAAGATTCCCATATGCTGCATAAGTGTTTCAATCTTCAACTTGTCGGTTTTTCAAACCATTCATCACAGCTCCAAGAGTATGTAAATAAGTTTATTTAGGCATAGGTACACATAAGTACAATTATCATACATAGTATGCAAGAATCCAGGAAGCAGTAATGCTGATCAAATGAAGGTTAAGCTTCATCTGACTAGGCTAGGTCATTGGCTTAAGCCGGAAGGAGACTTGGCCTGCCTCGCATGGGCCAGTAGGCCTGCTGCAATATTCCTTCATTCTTTCTTAGGAGAGTCCCAGAAGTAGCCACAACTCCAGCGTACACAAGTGGGCGAGTACGTGAGAACACGCTCACTGGTAACCTCCACCTCCTCCAGTGACGTAATACCTACGGACCGTCCCATCAGCTGACTTTCAACACCCCGGGCGAACCTCACACAGCCTACTAAATTATACACACTCGCTGGTACACCCTTAATATTACACGCGCTGACGTAGCCTATACTGGCCTGATGGAAACACACCAGTATTTCATAAGCAGTCAGTGTCTCCCAGGTTTCTATCAGTGTGTTCGCTTCCCTCTCTCTGGAGACGCTCAGATTATATCAAGAAGCTATGACGGAGAAACCCAATAATGTGCAAAGGTGATGCAGCATCAGTCAACTGTGTGAAGGGAGGGAGAGAGAAGGGAGGTAGAAGGGGGAGAGAGAGAAGGGGGGGAGAGAGAAGGGGGGGAGAGAGAAGGGGGGGAGAGAGAAGGGGGAGAGAGAGAAGGGGGAGAGAGAGAAGGGGGAGAGAGAGAAGGGGGGAGAGAGAAGGGGGGGAGAGAGAAGGGGGAGAGAGAGAAGGGGGAGAGAGAGAAGGGGGAGAG
Source organism: Cherax quadricarinatus (assembly GCF_038502225.1). Lineage (NCBI taxonomy): Eukaryota > Metazoa > Arthropoda > Malacostraca > Decapoda > Parastacidae > Cherax > Cherax quadricarinatus. The sequence goes on along the minus strand of NC_091310.1, from coordinate 19,798,184 downwards.
AAAGAAGGGGGAGAAAGAGGAGGGGGGAGAAAGAGGAGGGGGGAGAAAGAGGAGGGGGAGAGACAGAGAGAGTGGAAGACACAGAAGGGAGAGGGAGGGAGAGGGGGGAAGGAGGGAGAAAGAGGAAGAGAGGGAGGGAGAGAGAGGGAAAGAGGGAGAGAGGGAGTGGGGAGAGAGGGGGAAGAGAGGGGAGAGAGAGGGGAGAGAGAGGGGAGAGAGAGGGGAGAGAGAGGGGAGAGAGAGGGGAGAGAGAGGGGAAAGAGGGGAGATAGAGGGGAGAGAGAGGGGAGGGAGAGGGGAGAGAGAGAGGAGAGGGGAGAGGAGGAAGAGAGGGAAGAGAGGGGAGAGAGGGGGATGAGAGGGGAGAGAGGGGGATGAGAGGGGAGAGAGGGGGATGAGAGGGGAGAGAGGGGGAAGAGAGGGGAGAGAGGGGGAAGAGAGGGGAGAGAAGGGAAAGAGAGGGGAGAGAGGGGAAAAGAGAGGGGAGAGAGGGGAAAGAGGGGGAAAGAGGGGGAAGAGGGGGAAGAGAGGGGAGAGAGGGGGAAGAGAGGGGGAGAAAGGGAGAGGGGAGAAAGAGGGGGAGATAGGGGCAGAAAGCAGCAACTTCACTCTGGCTGTACCCTTCTCCAGAACATCACTCCACCTGAGATCATATATACCCAGGATGTCTCGAGTATGGAACAGCCGATGTAGGTAACAGCTCATAGCTTGCCAATAAAGTTAGGAATCCTTAACCTTGTCAAACCCTGTGTAAAAAAAAAAAAGGGAAAGGAAAAAGAGGGAGATGGAGAGGGGAGGGGACAGCACGACGGAGTTTCTACACAACAAGACGGGCAGCAAGCACCAATTTCACTTCATCTGATATAGTTTTTTCCTAGGTTGACTCGAGTCTGGAACGTGTTCGTACAGCATTATGAAATCAACGAAATAAAGTCAGTTGACCAAATTAAATTGCTGGCTCATAGATGGCTCCAACTTCATCCTGTTCCTTATCTGTATATCTCATAATAAAAAGGTTTTCAAATGAATTGATGTAGACAATAGCTCTTAGCTTGTAAGTAAAGTTAGGAACCCTAAGCCTAACCTTGTAAAACCATGTGTAAAACAAAAAAAAAAGCGCGCGCACACCCACGAATCTAGTCCTGCAACTACATATAGGTACACACACACACACACACGCTAACGATATATAAAATAATGAGAGGAATCGACAAGGTGGACAGAGACAGGATGTTCCAAAGATGGACACAGCAACAAGGGGTCACAGTTGGAAACTGAAGGCTCAGATGAATCACAGGGATATTAGGAAGTATTTTTTCAGCCACAGAGTTGTCAGGAAATGGAATAGTCTGGGAAGTGATGTAGTGGAGGCAGGATCCATACATAACTTTAAGAAGAGGTATGATAAAGCTCATGGAGAAGAGTAACCTAGTAGCGGCCAGTGAAGAGGCGGGGCAAGGAGCTGTGAATCGACTCCTGCAACCACAACTAAGTGAGTACAACTAGGCGAGTACACTCACACGCTCGCGCCTTCCCACCACAGCCCACTGCGCTCCATCCAAAGTTTATATCAATTCCATCTAAGTCTAATCACACTTACGTGCAAAGTTCCATTAAAATGCAAAGTCATTTGAAACTGAGCTCGCCATGACGCAGATAAACCAAATTCCCCGTCCTTTGAAAATTCTAAAAAAAGAAAAAAAAAAAAAAAAAATAATTTCAATTCCTAGGGTGCTGCTATCAAGGGGTGAGCAAATAAAGGTTTCTGGGTCAACGTAGACTAACTTGACATTTCTCGCAAACATACGAGAAGAAATACCTGGTTACCTGGAGGTTATTCCGGGGATCAACGCCCCCGCGGCCCGGTCCATGACCAGGCCTCCCGATGGATCAGGGCCTGATCAACTAGGCTGTTACTGCTGGCCGCACTCAGTCCAACGTACGAGCCACAGCCCGGCTGATCCGGCACTGACTTTAGGTATCTGTCCAGCTCTCTCTTGAAGGCAGCCAGGGGTTTATTGGCAATTCCCCTAATGCTTGATGGGAGGCTGTTGAACAGTCTTGGGCCCCGGACACTTATGGTGTTTTCCCTTAGTGTACCAATGGCACCCTTACTTTTTATTGGGGGCACTTTGCATCGCCTGCCCAGTCTTTTACTTTCGTAGGGAGTGATTTCTGTGTGCAGATTTGGGACCATTCCTTCCAAGATTTTGCAAGTGTAGATTATGATATATCTCTCCCTCCTGCGTTCCAACGAGTACAAGTCAAGTGCTTCCAAGCGTTCCCAGTAGTTAAGGTGCTTGACAGAACTTATACATGCAGTAAAGGATCTCTGTACACTCTCTAGATCTGCGATTTCACCTGCTCTGAATGGAGATGTTAATGTACAGCAGTATTCCAGCCTAGAGAGAACAAGTGATTTGAAAAGGATCATCATTGGCTTGGCATCTCTCGTTTTGAACGTTCTCATTATCCATCCTATCATTTTCTTTGCACGTGCGATCGTGGCACTGTTGTGATCCTTGAAAGTGAGATCCTCAGACATTACTACTCCCAGGTCCCTTACATTATTTTTCCGCTCTATTGTATGGCCAGAGTCTGTAGTATACTCTGTTCCAATTATTATCTCCTCCAGTTTTCCCATAACGGAGTAGTTGGAATTTGTCCTCATTGAACATCATATTGTTTACAGTTGCCCACTGGAAAACTTTGTTTATATCTTCTTGGAGGTTAACCGCGTCCTCAGCAGATGACAGCCTCATGCAGATCCTAGTATCATCCACAAAGGATGATACGGTGCTGTGATGTATATCTCTATCTCTGATATGAGGATAAGGAATAAGATGGGGGCGAGTACTGCGCCTTGTGGAACAGAGCTCTTCACTATGGCAGCCTCCGATTTAACTCTGTTGACCACTACTCTTTGTGTTCGATTTGTTAGGAAGTTGAAGATCCATCTCCCCACTTTCCCAGTTATTCCTTTAGCACGTATTTTATGGGCTATTACGCCATGATCGCATTTGTCAAATGTTTTTGCAAAGTCTGTGTACATTACATCTGCATTCTGATTTTCTTCCAGTGCATCCAAGGCCATATCATAGTGATCCAGTAGTTGTGACAGACAGGAGCGACCTGCCCTGAACCCATGTTGCCCTGGATTGTGCAGATTTTGGGAATCCAGGTGATATGCAATCCTGCTTCTTAGCACTCTTTCAAAGATTTTTATGATGTGGGACGTCTGAGCTATTGGTCTATAGTTCTTAGCTAATGCTTTGCTGCCACCTTTATGGAGTGGGGCTATATCCGTTGTTTTAAGTGACTGTGGAATTTCACCCATGTCCAAGCTCCTCCTCCATAGTGTACTTAGGGCACGCGAGGGGGGTTTCTTGCAGTTCTTAATGAAAACAGAGTTCCACGAGTCTGGGCCCGGGGCTGAGTGCATGGGAGAAATACCACAAATTAGTGTTCCACAGCGCTGGACTCATTAAGGACTTGACCCCCAGTCCTACTTCCCATCTCTCCTATCCTAATTTTTATTCTCTTCTATCACTCATTACACTTCTTTAGTAATCCTCCAAATCCCCCTCCTCCCTCTCTCCTGCCCCCCTCCTCTAACCTTAGCTCCCCTCATTTACGTCACTCACCACACCAGACCTTCATAACACACAAACTGACCACCCTACCACAACCTCACCTTCAACGCCCTTCCTCTCCCGCCCTCTAAACCTGTAAACAAACAGGCAACTTTTGCTTCCTGGTCGTGGACCCGGGCCGCGGGGGCGTTAATCCCCGGAATACCCTCTAGGTAGTCTCCAGGTAGGGTAACCGCATACTGCAAGGTTTCCACAGTGTACCGTAACTATCATTTAGAATAAAGTAGTAGCACATGCCTGGAAAATTCAATGAGGACTAGTCCCACATCTGCACACATGAATCGTTTTCCCTGAAAGTACGAGGCTTGGCAGACGGTGTGCAAAAATAGTCCCGACGAACATAGTGATGCACTAAGTACACTAAGGAAAAACTCATTAAGTATGAGTTTTCAACGTCCTTCCTTCTTACATAAGGGAGATTACCAAAAGACCATTGGCTATTTTGAAGAAGGAAATGTACAAGTTTCTCAAGCCAATTCCTGATCAGCCGGGCAGACGTGTTTACATGACTTCGTCCGGTTAGCGCCAGACCGCTAGGCCTGGTCTGGGACCAGGCCGCAAGGAGGTTGGACCCTGTGTACGAATGGTATACAATACCGACAAAATGAGATTAAGACACATGTGCAACATCTGGGTATCTTTATTGTAGACGTTTCGCCATCCAGTGGCTTTATCAATACAAATTCTAGGACATAACTTGAAGACAGTAGAACTATGTAAAGAAGATGAGGTAATCAGTCCCTCAACCTAGGAGTAGGTGCGAAGAGCACCATAGTCGTGGAGATTCTGAAGCAGAAGAAAGGATCCTGGCGCTTATATAGTAACGTCAGGTGTAGCAGACGAGGGCATATTCACTGGTAGGAGGAATTCCCCAGTGGAAGTAGGTCCTTCCCAAAGAGATGGGTTAGTTGTAGTAGTAGTTGTAGTAGTAGTTGTCGTAGTCGTGAAGGCTATGTACATGTCCTCAGAATTAAGATTCCATGATGTTGCAGTGTCTGACAAGTTGTGTACGAATGGTATACAATACCGACAAAATGAGATTAAGACACATGTGCAACATCTGGGTATCTTTATTGTAGACGTTTCGCCATCCAGTGGCTTTATCAATACAAATTCTAGGACATAACTTGAAGACAGTAGAACTATGTACAGAAGATGAGGTAATCAGTCCCTCAACCTAGGAGTAGGTGCGAACAGCACCATAGTCGTGGAGATTCTGAAGCAGAAGAAAGAATCCTGGCGCTTATATAGTAACGTCAGGTGAAGCAGACGAGGGCAAATTCACTGGTAGGCGGGATTCCCCAGTGGAAGTAGGTCCTTCCCAAAGAGATGGGTTAGTTGTAGTAGTCTGAGGACATGTACATAACCTTCACGACTACGACAACTACTACTACAACTACTACTACAACTAACCCATCTCTTTGGGAAGGACCTACTTCCACTGGGGAATTCCTCCTACCAGTGAATATGCCCTCGTCTGCTACACCTGACGTTACTATATAAGCGCCAGGATCCTTTCTTCTGCTTCAGAATCTCCACGACTATGGTGCTCTTCGCACCTACTCCTAGGTTGAGGGACTGATTACCTCATCTTCTTTACATAGTTCTACTGTCTTCAAGTTATGTCCTAGAATTTGTATTGATAAAGCCACTGGATGGCGAAACGTCTACAATAAAGATACCCAGATGTTGCACATGTGTCTTAATCTCATTTTGTCGGTATTGTATACCATTCGTACACAACTTGTCAGACACTGCAACATCATGGAATCTTAATTCTGAGGACATGTACATAGCCTTCACGACTACGACAACTACTACTACAACTACTACTACAACTAACCCATCTCTTTGGGAAGGACCTACTTCCACTGGGGAATTCCTCCTACCAGTGAATATGCCCTCGTCTGCTACACCTGACGTTACTATATAAGCGCCAGGATCCTTTCTTCTGCTTCAGAATCTCCACGACTATGGTGCTCTTCGCACCTACTCCTAGGTTGAGGGACTGATTACCTCATCTTCTTTACATAGTTCTACTGTCTTCAAGTTATGTCCTAGAATTTGTATTGATAAAGCCACTGGATGGCGAAACGTCTACAATAAAGATACCCAGATGTTGCACATGTGTCTTAATCTCAGGTTGGACCCTCCAGGTAGACACTGCGGGTGTTTTTTTTTTTTTAATAGTCATTGAGAATTTGGCAGCTGCAATAATTTCTGTGTTCCACACATTCCAAACCAAGTTGTAGTTTGTTGATAAATGGTTCAGAGAACTAACAATTTGATTAATTAGACACACATGCAACACTTGGGTGTCTTTATTGTAGAAACATTTCGCCACACAGCTGTTTCCTCAGCCCAATACAGAGAAGAGTGGTTGAAGATCAAGAGTTTAGGTAATCAGTCCCTCACCTGGAGCTTGAGGTAACCAGTCCATCTATCTTACCAAAATTGACGGAGTGATGAAGTCACTATGTGGCGAAACGTTTCCGCAATAAAGATGCCCAAGTGTTACACATGTGTAAAATATATCGACTTGGAATTTGCACTTAAACAACTGCCAAGATTCACTTAAATATGAAACACAGGTAGCCTATTCTGCCCCAGCCTGCTGTCTGCATTATGCAAGCTTCTTTCTACCACGAATTCAACACTACACACTCCTGGGCGCGGGTGTTGTAGCGTCACACTCCTGGGCGCGGGTGTTGTAGCGTCACACTCCTGGGCGCGTGTTGTAGCGTCACATTCCTGGGTGCGGGTGTTGTAGCGTCACTCCTGGACGCGGGTGTTGTAGCGTCACACTCCCAGGCGCACGTGTTGTAGCGTCACACTCCCGGGCGGACGTGCTGTAGCATCACTCCCGGGCGCACGTGTTGTAGCGTCACACTTCCTGGCGCACGTGTTGTAGCGTCACATTCCCGGGCGAGTGTTGTAGCGTTACACTCCCGGACGCACGTGTTGTAGCGTCACGTTCCCGGGCGCACGTGTTGTAGCGTTACACTCCCGGGCGCACGTGTTGTAGCATCACACTCCCGGGCGCACGTGCTGTAGCGTCACACTCCCGTGTGCACGTGTTGTACCGTTACATTCCCGGGCGCACGTGTTGTAGCGTCACACTCCCGGACACACGTGTTGTAGCGTCACACTCCCGGGCGCACGCATTGTAGCGTCACACTCCCGGGCGCACGAGTTGTAGCGTTACATTCCCAGGCGCACGTGTTGTAGCGTCACACTTCCGGGCGCACGTGTTGTAGCGTCACACTCCCGGGCGCACGTATTGTAGCGTTACATTCCCGGGCGCACGTGTTGTAGCGTCACACTTCCGCGCGCACGTGTTGTAGCGTCACATTCCCGGGCGCACGTGTTGTAGCGTCACACTTCCGGGCGCACGTGTTGTAGCGTCACACTCCCGGGCGCACGTGTTGTAGCGTCACACTCCCTGGCGCGGGTGTTGTAACGTCACACTCCTGGGCGCGGGCGTTGTAGCGTCACACTCCTGGACGCGGGTGTTGTAGCGTCACTCCTGGGCGCGGGTGTTGTAGCGTCACACTCTCAGGCGCACGTATTGTAGCGTCACACTCCTGGGCGCGGGTGTTGTAGCGTCACTCCGGGGCGCGGGTGTTGTAGCGTCACTCCTGGGCGCTGGTGTTGTAGCGTTACACTCCCGGACGCACGTGTTGTAGCGTCACGTTCCCGGGCGCACGTGTTGTAGCGTCACACTTCCGGGTGCACGTGTTGTAGCGTTACATTCCAGGGCGCACGTGTTGTAGCGTTACACTCCCGTGTGCACGTGTTGTAGCGTCACGTTCCCGGGCGCACGTGTTGTAGCGTCACACTCCCGGGCGCACGTATTGTAGCGTCACACTCCCGGACGCACGTATTGTACCGTCACACTCCCGGGCGCACGTATTGTAGCGTCACACTCCCGGGCGCACGTATTGTAGCGTCACATTCCCGGGCGCACGTGTTGTAGCGTCACATTCCCGGGCGCACGTGTTGTAGCGTCACATTCCCGGGCGCACGTGTTGTAGCGTCACACTTCCGGGCGCACGTGTTGTAGCGTCACACTCCGGGGCGCACATGTTGTAGCGTCACACTCCCGGGTGCACGTGTTGTAGCGTCACACTCCCGGGCACACGTATTGTAGCGTCACACTCCCGGGCGCACGTGTTGTAGCGTCACACACTGGGCGCACGTGTTGTAGCGTCACACACTGGGCGCACGTGTTGTAGCGTCACACTCCTGGGCGCACGCGTTGTAGTGTCACACTCCTGGGCGCACGCGTTGTAGCGTCACACACTGGGCGCACGTGTTGTAGCGTCACACTCCTGAGCGCACGTGTTGTAGCGTCACACTCCTGAGCGCAGGTACTGTAGCGTCACATTCCCGGCGCACGTGTCGTAGCGTCACACTCCCGGCGCACGTGTCCTAGCGTCACACTCCTGGCGCACGTGTCGTAGCGTCACACTCCTGGCGCACGTGTCGTAGCGTCACACTCCTGGCGCACGTGTCGTAGCGTCACACTCCTGGCGCACGTGTCGTAGCGTCACACCTGGCGCACGTGTCGTAGCGTCACACTCCTGGCGCACGTGTCGTAGCGTCACACTCCTGGCGCACGTGTCGTAGCGTCACACTCCTGGCGCACGTGTCGTAGCGTCACACTCCTGGAGCACGTGTCGTAGCGTCACACTCCTGGGCGCAGATGTCGTAGCTTTACGATCATGGCGCAGGTGCTGCAACTTCACACTCCCAGTGCAGGTGTTGTAGCTTCACACTCCCAGTGCAGGTGTTGTAGCTTCACACTTCCAGTGCAGGTGTTGTAGCTTCACACTTCCAGTGCAGGTGTTGTAGCTTCACACTCCCAGTGCAGGTGTTGTAGCTTCACACTCCCAGTGCAGGTGTTGTAGCTTCACACTCCCAGTGCAGGTGTTGTAGCTTCACACTCCCAGTGCAGGTGTTGTAGCTTCACACTCCCAGTGCAGGTGTTGTAGCTTCACACTCCCAGTGTAGGTGTCGCAGCCCTCTTCCCAAGTGGGGTGTGGAAGAGCCCTCTTCCCAAGTAGGGGTGTGGGAGAGCCCTCTTCCCAAGTTGGGGTGTGGAAGAGCCCTCTTCTCAAGTAGGGGTGTGGAAGAGCCCTCTTCCCCAGTAGGGGTGAGAGAGCGCTCTCTTCCCCAGTAGGGGTGTGGGAGAGCCCTCTTCCCAAGTAGGGGTGTGGGAGAGCCCTCTTCCCAAGTAGGGGTGTGGGAGAGCCCTCTTCCCAAGTAGGGGTGTGGGAGAGCCCTCTTCCCAAGTAGGGGTGTGGGAGAGCCCTTTTCCCAATTATTGGTGTGGGAGATCCCTCTTCCCAAGTAGGGGTGTGGAAGAGCCCTCTTCCCAAGTAGGGGTGGGAGAGCCCTCTTCCCAAGTAGGGGTGTGGGAGAGACCTCTTCCCAAGTAGGGGTGTGGGAGAGCCCTCTTCCCAAGTAGGGGTGTGGGAGAGTTCTCTTCCCAAGTAGGGGTGTGGGAGAGCCCTCTTCCCAAGTAGGGGTGTGGGAGAGCCCTCTTCCCAAGTAGGGGTGTGGGAGAGCCCTCTTCCCAAGTAGGGGTGTGGGAGAGCCCTCTTCCCAAGTAGGGGTGTGGGAGAGCCCTCTTCCCAAGTAGGGGCGTGGGAGAGCCCTCTTCCCAAGTAGGGGCGTGGGAGAGCCCTCTTCCCAAGTAGGGGCGTGGGAGAGCCCTCTTCCCAAGTAGGGGTGTGGGAGAGCCCTCTTCCCAAGTAGGGGCGTGGGAGAGCCCTCTTCCCAAGTAGGGGCGTGGGAGAGCCCTCTTCCCAAGTAGGGGCGTGGGAGAGCCCTCTTCCCAAGTAGGGGCGTGGGAGAGCCCTCTTCCCAAGTAGGGGCGTGGGAGAGCCCTCTTCCCAAGTAGGGGTGTGGGAGAGCCCTCTTCCCAAGTAGGGGTGTGGGAGAGCCCTCTTCCCAAGTAGGGGTGTGGGAGAGCCCTCTTCCCAAGTAGGGGTGTGGGAGAGCCCTCTTCACAAGTAGGGGTGTGGGAGAGCCCTTTTCCCAAGTAGGGGTGTGGGAGAGCCCTCTTCCCAAGTAGGGGTGTGGGAGAGCCCTCTTCCCAAGTAGGGGTGTGGGAGAGCCCTCTTCCCAAGTAGGGGTGTGGGAGAGCCCTCTTCCCAAGTAGGGGTGTGGGAGAGCCCTCTTCCCAAGTAGGGGTGTGGGAGAGCCCTCTTCCCAAGTAGGGGTGTGGGAGAGCCCTCTTCCCAAGTAGGGGTGTGGGAGAGCCCTCTTCCCAAGTAGGGGTGTGGGAGAGCCCTCTTCCCAAGTAGGGGTGTGGGAGAGCCCACTTCCCAAGTAGGGGTGTGGGAGAGCCCTCTTCCCAAGTAGGGGTGTGGGAGAGCCCTCTTCCCAAGTAGGGGTGTGGGAGAGCCCTCTTCCCAAGTAGGGGTGTGGGAGAGCCCTCTTCCCAAGTAGGGGTGTGGGAGAGCCCTCTTCCCAAGTAGGGGTGTGGGAGAGCCCTCTTCCCAAGTAGGGGTGTGGGAAGGGAGGTGTTTGAGAAATAATCATCTTTTCAACATATATCCAAGAAGAATGGTGGTTTAGCAGAATTTTCAACAGATGTCCTGGAGAGACTGGTGTGTACACAAGGGACGGAACAAGCAACTTGCAAGACAAGAACCAAATGACCGGAATACTAGAAGAGCTGCAAGTTACGGAAAAAGAAGCACGTCCGTTCGAGGGAATTAATGTAGGAAATGACAAACAGAAGAGATAAAAAAACTAAATGAACAAAAATCGGTAAGTGGAGGAGCAGTAGTTAATGATTGAAATGTTTAATATGTAAGTGAACAGTGTGAACTAGTGAGAAAAATGGAAGGAGAATTAGTTGCAATTAAAATTTAGGAAGGGTTTGTTGAGGTGCATGAAACTGGGTCAGGAAGAAGCCCATGACGAGAACAGGGGAAAGACGAGGTGAAGGAGAGAAGTAAAGAGAAGAGAAGAAAAAGAAGTATGACGAAGGTGAAGGAAAGGCAGGGGATAAAGGAGAGTACATCTAAGAAGTGCACTGCAGGCATGCCACATCATACATACCAAGGCCAACATGAAGACAAAGTGCTGAATCTCAGAGTTTCTGCAACAATTGTTCACGGGTGAGGATATGAGGAGCCCTTACCACCGTGACGAGGAGTCGTCAACATGTTCAGGTAACCGTCAACACTACCACCATACAAACGACTACAGTCTCACGTTTGACAAGTACATGCACACTATACATGGATATGCCGTAGACAGATAAAAAAAAGATTATAGAAGTATTATATTTTTATCGAAATAAAAATATAATACGCCAAACTGGCAGACTGGTTTTATACTTTAATTGTTTTCTGATCAGCTACTCATTTTTTAAGATCAAGTGAATTTTCATTTCTAATCGATTCAGTTATCTGTTCCTCCAAAGCAATTTTTTTTCACAGCCTCAATAGCTTTCTGTATCTGTTGAAACAGCGTGCTTCCAGGAACTATTCCTAGTATGACGCTGTTGCTTATTATGTTTCACGTTTAAGAGGACGAAATCTCAGAGGATAATACTAGTATATGATTTTCAAGATTTTCGAAGCAGCTATCCGTCCTCCATAATTGTTCCGTAAACTTAGCCGTTGTTGATGGTGGTTTGTCTACAAAGATAATTACTATATTCGTGGTCTTTCCTTTAATACCTAATACTGCTGCTGTATCTATTGATGAATTCAACAGATATGTACAGCAGTCTTTCATATAGTCCTACACCTCCCTTCGACTTATTTACTCTTTCTCACATCTATAAGCACTATTTTTTTACCCATATGTCACTGCCCAAAATATTCTTTGTATGCGTCTCTGTGAATGCTCCAAGCAAAGCATGTTTCTGTGAGGAGCCCACTTATATAGTTAATTTTTTTTTTTAAACCATGAATATTGGAAAAAAAGAAGAATGAGGATTTACCACATACGAAGCTTGGGTTTAGTGAGGGTTTTGTTAGTACCACTGATATTGTACGCTGGCAAACATCCAACACAGTATTGTATTTCTGGAACTTACAGTGATCCAGATTCCTCTTGAAAACTTCTACACTTGTTACTGCAATATTTTAGAAATCTGCTAGTAGCAAGTTGAATAATCGTGGACTACGAATGTTGACAATGTTTTCTTGTTGTGCCGATGGCGCCTTGGATTTGTACTTCCTTCCATCTCATACTTCAGTAAGTTGTTATGGTAGTTTGTAGATATATATTATCGGGCATCTTTTTTATTCCTCCCAGAGAGCACAAATACATGATCAGGCATCTATCTCTTGTTCGCTCCAGAAAAAGCACATATCCCGTACTCTGCTTTACTGGCTATATGCAGGTAAACCATATCTATCTTTTCAAGACTCACGAAATCATGATGACACGACTGCAAACAAACCATAACACGGGCGGGGCTTAAACCCACGGTTAGCGAGTCATAAAACTCCAGACCGACGCGTTAGCCACTGGGCCAGCTGGCTACAATAAGATTAAACCAACTAGATATATTTATACACCGTTGGAAGGTTAGCATACGCACCACTGTTGTCATGTGGGGTTCGATAACATGGATTGGGTAAGGATACTTTGACTCACGAATGATGCCTAAGAGTGAGCGGCGTTCAAAAACATGCTATGGTCAGCTGTAACGTGAATAACAAGTGATAGTGAGTCATACTGGTAACTGGTAACTGATACTACTGAGACTGTGACCACAAATGCATAGGTATAAACATACCTAGTTGGATGAATCTTATTGTAGCCAGCTGGCCCAGTGGCTAACGCGTCGGTCTGGACTGGAGTTTTACGACTCTCTGACCGCGGGTTCAATCTCCACCCCCGTGGTATGGTTTGTTTGCAATCGTGTCACTACGATTTCGTGAGTCATGATGACGGCTCTGAGGAGACTTGAGCCAGAGTTCGTCACGGCCACGCTGGCGGGAGATTCGCCTGTAAAAACTTGTATTTGTGGCCACAGTGGTGCCTATGCTAACCTTCCTATGGTGTATAAATATACCTAGTTGGTTTAATCTTATTGTAGCCGGCTGGCCCAGTCCCTAACGCGTCGGTCTGGAGTTTTACGACTCTAACCGCAGGTTCAAGCCCCACCCGTGGTATGGTTTCTATCTTTTCAAACTCTGATATCGCTTCAGCCCCAGACAAAGACTAGCACCAAATATTATAGCATTATTTCTTATTTTGTAACCTGTTCACTGCGTGAAACTACGCCTAAATACCCACCTAACCTTATACAGCGACCTGCTGCTGCAACTCGCAGAAGCAATCACCCCTGGGTTGCCATCCAGCCTGCAATATTAAAGCTGCAAGCTAAACGGGCCACTCCAGGTGCGGGTGTGCGGCTAACGCCTCGCCAGACACACTAAGCGTACATACATGACACACGGTGGTGGGGGAGACAAGCTGGCAACACCATGCACATTCCTTCCTAACACATTATCATAATCATACTGACATTAATGATCAATTTCCTGCGTATATTACTGTCATACTCGCCGTGTGTGATAAATGGTTTAAAAACCGACTGATGAAGCCACTGTGGCGAAACGTTTCTTCAATAAAGATTGCCATATGTTGCATAAGTGTCTCAATCTTCATATTCACCGTCATGCATAGCCAATGTCTCGTAATCCTCATCATCTTGGTAGACAATATTTTGCAATTATCAATATATACACAGTGAAGGCAGAATTCTCTTATTAAAAGTGTTGCAATCACTGTTTCCTGTTTCAGTGTCTCAAACACGATGAAGCATTATAACCTTCACACACTTCAACTAGTGATCTTTACAAGCTACCTTCACACCCACAACTGTTACTCATAAACCAGTTCTTGAAGCACAGAGTCTTCGTAACTCCAAAGATATTAAGTCTACAAGCTCTCATAACCACCACCTTGTAAATTATCAACGCAAAAATATCTACAGCTGTCAAAGAGCTCACAAAGAGCTTCCAAATTTCAATAAATATAAGAATAAGAGAATAGAGTGTATAAGATTAGAGTGTTATAGGACTGAGCTCAAGAAAGTTTCCCTTCCCCCTAAGAATCAGTACTGGCTACCATACTATTTCATAAATTATATACATAAAGACATACCAGAGTTATGTCACTATCTGCTGCTGCTCTTTACTGATGAGAAGACAGAAAATGGAGATAATCGACGAAATGAAGACAAACTACAGGCGTGGATCAATATGCCACTGCTAGAATTCAATCCCAGCATATGTGCTAAGTCAAGGAGATAATAGGTCAAGGAATGGAAATCCGAGACAGTACATACTAAAAAAAGAAACAAGGACACTAGAAAATTAAGATTAAAAAAAAAAAAAAAGATTTGGCAATACAGTTGTAGATAAGCGGAACCAACTCCTAAGAAGCGCTGTTGAATATTGTATCTTAAAAAAAAAAAAAAAGGTTAGGTAAATGCAGTGCATGAGCAGGAAGGTTGATTGAGAAGGTCCTACATGGGTGGCATGGTTTATCAGTAAACCTCAGTCCTCTTTACATACATATATATATATACATATATATATATACATATATATATATATATATATATATATATATATATATATATATATATATATAATATTGAAGATGCATGTGACAAATACATGAAAAATCTTTAAACACGCGACCACTGCCCCAATCACCGTTGTTCTACTCTAGCAGATCAACCTGAGGCAAGGTTGCTCTGCTCATCTCTCAACATTTGCTATGACCATAGGCCCTACACTTGCCATCTCCGAAGACACTTTTACACCCAACTGTTCCACAATGACGTCAACATTATCACCTACACCTGACTGCTTCGCACTGACGTTAATACTACCTTCACTTACACCTGACTGCTTCACACTGACGTTAATACTATCTTCACCTACACCTGGCTACTTCACACTGATGTTAATACAATCTTCACCTACACCTGACAGCTTCAAACTAACGTTAATACTACCTTCACTTACACCTGTTTCATATAACGTACTATCATCTACACCTGTCTGCTTCACACCTGGGATGTGCCAAAGCATCGATATCGATGAGAATTGGCTAATTTTTATGGTACCGGTATGTATCTGCAAAAATTTTGGTATCCTCCCATCCCTTTTTCACACTGATGGTAACCCCACACTTGCACCTGACTGCTCCAGTGACGTCAGCATTCAACTTACATCTGACTGCTCCACTGACGTCAGCACTCCACTTACACCGTACTGCTCCACAAACTTTCCCCACACCACTAACCAGAGCTCCATTAACTATTAATAATCGCCAGAATCTCTCAATAACCCCTAACATCATTATCTACGCTTAGCCACTAGACACACTTGTAATGGCTAAAACAACACAGTGATATTACACAGACTTCTCCACAGTAACCTAAACTCTCAAACCAACACAATAACTTATTAAATCCCATACCACTTTCAAACTTCTGCTTATGAATCCTAGTCAGAAACTGGGCCGCGGAGGCGATGTTTCCCGAGATTATTACCAGACCTAACTAGTTCCACCTGAACAAAGTACACGCTGCAGAACAATCTTTTACCGAGACAACGTTTCGCTGTTCAGAGCCCTGTAAAGTTAAAACTTTTGGTATCCTAACAAAAACTTGCTCTATAATGTCTTTTGTTCAAGAGTACTAGCGAGCAGTATACCACTGACTCCACTAAAACCCGACAGCTGTTAAGACTCTTGTTCAATACTGCCAGTAATACACCAGTGACAACCTGACAGCTGATGCTTGTTCAACAGTGTCAGCCGTACACCACTATCACCTGATTGCTGTTGAAACTCTTTTGTTTAATAGTGTCAGCAATACACTACTGACTCCATTACCACCAGACAACTGCAAAGAAAATTGTTCAATAGTGTCAGCAGTATCCCACTTGATGGCTGTTAAGACTCTGGCCTCCCTCTCCTCCCCTCCTGTCAGCCCCTTCCCTTCCATGCGCCCCCCTCACACTATTGATTGTCTCACGGCTGCTCCCCAGAATTACAAGTGCACTTTACGGCGGGCAGGAAATGGTGGGGAAAGAAGAGTAATATTGATCTCTCTTCCTGATCACCACCAACACTAAGTAACAGCTGTCACCACCACTAACAACACTGAGTAGCACCTGTCATCACCACCACCAACACTGAGTAACAACTGTCGCCATCACAAAGTAAAAACTGCTATCACCTCTAACAACTGTCATCACCACGAGAAACTAACAAGAAATACAGTAAAGATAAGTTTACTTAAAGCCAATAGAAATTTGTAAGATATATGTCATCTTTTATGTTCCAAAGACAAAGAAAAATCAAATAGATTTATTGCGGTGGCTGCGTGATCCGAGGAAGGTATCCCCGTCTTGCATAACTCGTCCCCTGTACCTCAATACACGTGATTGGAATATTGGCGAGTGCTGAATAAATTCACAATGCAGTTAAATATTAGCATTGAAGATTTGAAGGCAATCAGAAAAGGCATTTACAAATCATATTAAATATATTTAAATTTCATGAAAAATAATAAATGTGGACATTCATAGCTCAATTCTAATTCAGACCTTTAAAAGAGATCCATGTCCAAAGATACACAAGCATATTAACCTGGAAGCCGCTCAGAAGTTGCAATATTAACTAATCAGCATTAAAAGGTTGAAGCTAATCGGATGTGACACTCAGAAATTATCTCATGAAAGGCATTATTTAGATTTTTCCCAATTTCTTCCAAAAATCAAATGAACCTGCACAGTCCAAAATCAATTCAAACTTTTCTCTCAGGAAAGCTGACGAGCTTTTAAGAAAGCACAGTAAATAAGTAGTATTTTTTTAACAATGGTCTTGAGGGCACTCAGATGTTATAGGCACATCAAAAAACAAAGTTTATTTAACCAACGATAACCAAATATAGCCAAACACAGACGACTTATTTCTGATTAAAAGACACACACCAATTATTTCACAGAAACTAACTTGATTAATAAAAGTGACACATGATAGCTTACACAACCCAACATCAGGAGATTGTTTCCTTTGACGAAAACAAAAATCAGCACTAAAAGTTTGAAGATGACGTGAAGATGCATCTCCCATTTATTGCACAGAAATCAACGAAATTCGTGCCTACACAGCTTCAACCCATGAAACATTCCATCCACTTTATACGATGCATCAACCAATGAAGACTTATGTTCACAACTGTTATATTTTAATTAGACGAAAGTGCTAAGCTCATAGGGGTTATACAGCATCTGTGGAAAGGGAGGAATTTAAACTGTCCAAGCATGGGGAAAAATAAGTCCAGTTCCTTGGATCAAGAGCCCTCACCAGCATTAAGGAAAAATAACACAATAAGGTACAATAATACTATACCATTTCGAGATTACAGGTAACAAAATGACGTCTAAACACTCCATTAAATATACCAACCTCTTCTAAGTAGGATACATCACTGTTGAAATTTTAAAGTCGATCAGAGGAAACTGTCTCCACCTATCACAAGGAAACGAAATTTGGGAATTGCCTATGTAGCACTGTGTATAGGACACCTACGCATGTAAATAGTTTGCTCCTGGGAGCTTCCTAAAGCTAATACAGGGGAAGAGAAGTCAAGCGCACGCGGCGTCAGGTCAAAGATGCGTTAGTCGTCACTGACCGCAGTCTCTCGCGTCGGTAACTGACCGCAGTGCGTTGTCAGTCATCAATGACCGCAGTGTCTTCCATCAGTGGTCAATGACCGCAGTGTCCTGCATCAGTGGTCACTGACCGCAGTGTCTTGCATCAGTGGTCACTGACCGCAGTGTCTTGCATCAGTGGTCACTGACCACAGTGTCTTGCATCAGTGGTCACTGACCACAGTGACTTGCGTCAGCCGTCACTGACCACAGTCTTGCGTAGGGTAGCACTAGGCTGCTGGAAATGTTGCAAGTACTGACTTTCTGGACTGGTGTTAGAAAAGACGATCAACGATGCCTCACGGCGGCGCCTTTTCTACAGTTCAGTCTCCGAATACGAGCTTGGTTTCTTCCCATAGCATAAGATGGCCATATGAAAATGTTTCCACTAAAACACTAGGTAATAATTATGTGACCAATGTACATTACAATATGATACAAACATTTGTATAAATGTTTATGTGCATTAGCCACAATGTAAACCAATGTATACTGGAAATATTTAGAACTTTTGAAAAAAAGAAAATAAACTTAGTGATAAATATGGGTTCGAATAAGATGGATGTGTGTTAAGAACTTGGCGAGAGGAGAGAGAGGACTCTTAAAATGCTGGGCCACACTATTTGAACCTTGTTTTGTAGTTGGCAACTCAACCAGGCAGCGGTCAATGCCAAGTCTGCCAACTCCTTCATATCATGTGTTGCCTCTGTACAATTACATTCATTACGAGTACAGTAATTATGAGGTTGGTTTCCGTAGCCCCAGCACTTCCTAGCGGAACCAGTCAAACAACCACCAATTACTATATAGCGTCGCAATAAATAAAAGTAGAGCCAAGGCAACTGGAAGCATCCTTACCCAAGTTGTACAAGGCCCTCATTAATGCAGTGAGGTGCATAAGAACCCACTCAGCACTACATTCCGCTAACAAATTCACTAAAATAATCTTAAGAAATTCTGGAGGCCGTAAAGAGCCTGGGGAGGTGTAGAACCCAACACCAAACCCGGTGGGGTCATGAGATTTTAGAGAATGAAGCTATAGCCAAGCCATTCGACTGGAGAAAATGCTGGGTTTCTCGCCCACGTAATGCCTGGAAGACAGTCATCAACCAAGTACAATTCACAAGTCTCATCATCAACCACAGGTGACCTAGCTTGAAGGAAAGGAGGCGTTGTAATAACCTCCGGAGAAGCTTCCAATATGGCACCATACACGCTTGCCTACCTTCGCCTTCATGGCGGCAAAAACCACACGTTAAGTAACCTATCCTCATTTTACAACCCATTTTCTTACGAAACTCCCAGTGTTAATTTCTGAACGCTTATTGCACGTAAATATTAACATTACATTACATGAACCTATAAAAATATTTACTTTTAAGTAAACAAAATAAAATCAAAAGTGTGAAACGCCTATCAGGCACAGTGCGAGTTGGGTTGCAGCGGGAAAAGGGCCACACACTAAGAGTTCCACTATGCCCTGATACAAAAGTAATGGCAAGAGAACAAGATGTTTCCCCAGTGAGAGGTTATACCGTGAAATTGAGTAGGGAACTGAGGGAAAGTGACAGGTGAAAGAAAGAAATAGACAAGGGCAAAGTAAAAGGGAAAGAAGTAAAAACAGAGATGAGGAAGAGGGGAGAACATGGGAGGAAGAGAAGATGAAAGGGGAAGTTAAAGGTAATGAATGAGGATGGGTAAGCTTAGGCACCTTAGCATTTGTACATTTTTTACCACAGACCAATTTACTTACCAGAAAGTAACGATATTGGTTAATTTTGATAGTATCGGCATCGGCAGTTAAGGTTAATTTTGAAAGTATAGGTATCGATGGGTATCGATTAATTTTGAGGGTACCTGTATCGGTAGGTATCTGCTAATTTTGACTGTATCCTCGAATCAGTTCCTGATCAGCCGGGTGTGGTGCATACGTTGGGATGTGGGCCAGCAACCAGGAGCTCTGGTCTAGGACCGGGCTGCAGGAGCAGTGACCTCCGGAAGCGACTACAGGTAACCATTCCCAAGTCCATCGAACAATAACCTCACTAACAACTATTACCCTCAAACATTGCTTCTGTTCTTATTCGAGGAGACATTCTGTGCCTACAATAGTGGAGCGAAACTTTTAATAATGAGAAGCTGTATGGCAAAGACCCGACCATTTGTGGAGACTCAATGGATCACATGAATGCCAACAGCCTGGTTAGTGGGCTATAAAGTAAAAATTAAACGAAACACGTTCTTGGTTAGAATGAGTTAGAGGCCTCCCAAGAGAGAATACGTGAAAGTCTGCTAAGAGTGGCACATTCATGGTAGCCCAAGAGTTGGGGGTTCTGGCTTAATAGACTTATTTCCGTTGGTGCACGACACACAAGCAGCAGTTGAGGATACAGTTATTGCCATCTAAACTGGCCCGTGATGATGCATATTCCTTGACAACTAGTTGAAGCAGGGAATGCTGAAATGGCTGACCAAATAAAGCGTATCAATAATTCAGACAGCAACAATGGTCACTTCATAGCTTTCAACTGTTGCGTTTCTATGACATTAAACGGGTAACGATACACAAGGAATGCACAGAAAAACTTCTAAACAATAGACGGTCATGATACGTGGCCTGCAAAACCAAACAACTAAACTTGTCACCGTTTCAAGTCTTCCTGAGCATGACTCACAAATCGTAATAACACGATTGCAAAACACTGCTGTAAAAAAAAAAACTGCTTTTGTGGCCACAGTGGCGATAAAGCTAACCTTCCTACGGTGTACAGAGACAGATCCTGACTGGATGAATCTTGTTAAGTCAGCATGGTGCAGTGGACTATGCCATTACTGACATGGAAGTTTAAAAACTAGTTTGCCATAGGCTCTATGCCCGCTCGTGCATTGATTTATAAACGCATTATACCAGTTCATACCCGACAATATCTTGACTTTCATTCTCATTTTCTCTCTCTCTCTCTCGTAAAAGTTTGAAGAATACAAAAACATGGTGAGTGACAAATTTTTAAGTCTGAAACGGTTATGCTTGATAGAGCCCAGAGTTATTACAGATCACAAATTATAAATTTGAATTAAAATGTCTTGAAAGGTGTAAACTTTTAAAGTAAATCAAAAGATATTAAAATAAAAGCTATATACCTAATTTTTACATGTTACGTAGGCATATTACTAAGATAAATTAATGAAAATTGTTAATAAAAAAATAATGAAAACGTTTCCAGTATAAAGTGTCTCATTTATCAACGTGTCGGTTTTGTAAACCATTTATTCACATTAAATTTATACTACTACTACTACCTCATATATACGCAACTCTTTATACGGTATGTATAATACAGAGTAATATAGAGTTCAGCATTAGAAAGTTAGTGTCTCACGTTTGTATTAATTACTTATTACCCACTCATGCTAAACGTACTTTTAGTACAACAGACAAGAACTCGCAACAATAATTTAATATTGTTACAGTGTTATTATTATTATTTGCTGTTGGTGTCAAGACACGTGGCAAACACTAGGATATTTATTAGGAAATGCTTCTATGTCGGTATCAATTACCAAGGTTCATACAATTAATATTTGCGTCAAAAACTAATGAACTATATATATATATATATATATATATATATATATATATATATATATATATATATATATATATATATATATTTATGTATGTATGTATGTGTGTGTGTGTACTCACCTAATTGTGGTTGCAGTGTGTGTGTGTGTGTGTGTGTGTGTGTGTTACTCACCTAGTTGTGGTTGCGGGGGTTGAGTCACAGCTCCTGGCCCCACCTCTTCAACTGGCCGCTACCCGGTCATTCTTCCCGCTCCGTGAGCTTTATCATACCTCTTCTTAAAGCTATGTATGGATCCTGCCTCCACTACATCACTTCCCAGACTATTCCACTTCCAGACAACTCTGTGGCTGAAGAAATACTTCCTAGGATCCGTGTGATTCATATGAGTCTTCAACTTCCAACGGTGACCCCTTGTTGCTGTGCTCCACCTCTGGAACATCGTGTCTCTGTCCACCTTGTCGATTCCTCTCAGTATTTTGTATGTCGTTATCATATCCCCCTAACTCTCCTGTCCTCCAGTGTCGTCAGATCGTCTTTCATTGCTCTTCTCTCTACTGAACTGAAGAAGCCACTGACTGGAGAAACGTTTCCACAATAAAGATTCCCAAATGGTGCACAAGTGTCTCATTCCTCAACTTGTTGGTTTTCTAAACCATTTACATCACATCAGTCAGACACAGCAACATCTTGGGATCTTGATGCAGGGAATTCTTCAACGCTTGCCTAACATACAGGCATGGCCTACTTACACTAGTGGAATTTTTCACTAGTGACTCCGCCTCCTCCTGCTTCAACTCACCTGAATGCAGTGTATAAAGCACTTCTCCACGCATATGCTGTATGCGCGTAGAATTGGTGGACTCGATACACTGACTCCAGGCTGAGGGACTGATTACCTCAGACTCATTTTCTGCCGTTCTTTATATTGGACTGAAGAAGCCACTGACTGGTGAAAAGTTTCCACAATAAAAATTCCTAAATGTCAAGCGTTTCATTCTTCAACTAAGAACTATCCCTGGTGACACCTACACCTAGTACATGGCATGTACAGGAGAGCCTAGATAGCTAAGCAGTGTGCGCGCGCACATGGTCTATCTGGCCACCGGACGCTCACCAACATTCGTTATCTCCTCTCTTCATTCACACCTACCACTGTCCCACCTAACTAACATTACCCTACACCTAGTAACCCACATCTTACTTGGGAAAAGAAACTAAATAATGAAGATCTCAATCACACTGAATGCGAAAAAGAATTCTGGTTACCAGTAATGTAAACCCAAGAGTTCGCAATAAGCTAATAGAATTCCTGGCTTCATTTCAAGAAGTATAAATAATACAAACCCTGAGGTTATACTCAAACTTTATATATCTTTGGTAAGGCAGTATTTATATTATGCTGCACAGTTCTGATCCCCATACTACAAATGAACATAAATGTGCTGGAAAACATAGTGAAGAACGACGAGACTGCCCATCTATCAAATATTTTTCCTTCGAGGATAGACCGAAGGCACTAAATAGGCACTCTATGGAAAGGCGTCGAATTAAAATGGGTAAAATTAAATTGTACAAATGGAAAACAGGAATAAACAGAGAATATAAATAACTTCCTGAAAATATATAACCAAGACAGGACTCGCAGCAAGGAGTTCAAGCTGGAAAAAAAATGTTTACAAAGGATATAAGAATGCATTAGATTGGTAATAGAGTTTGTCGATGATTGGAACAAAATCCCAAGTAGCGTCACTGAAGGGAGAACCTTGGGCAGCTTTAAAAATATGTTGGATAAGTACATGAATGGGTGTGAGCGGCACATGCCTAGCATAGGCCAGTAGGCCTGCTGCAGTGATCAAAATGGTATACAATACCGACAGGTTGGTAGGTAAGACACATAGGCAACTATATCCCGAAACGTTTCGCCTACACAGTAGGCTTCTTCAGTCGAATACAGAAAGTAGGCAGGAACAGTAGAGATGTGAAGACGCTGTAATCAGTCCATCACCCTTGAAGTCGTAGAATTTGAGGTTGTCAGTCCCTCAGCCTGGATTAGTTCAGTTCCATAGTCAGGAACTATCTGAAGATCAAGCGACAGTGCGGAGACTTAAATACTGTCGGAAGGAGAGGTGCAGAGTAGTAGTAGTGAGAATGTAGCCACTGAGAGGTCATGTCCCTCTCAGATCCAACAATTCTCACTTGAAAAGGTTGTCCAAGGTGTTTTCTGTACCAAGATGCCATGCAGTGCTCGTCCATTTTGATGTTCTATTAACCTACCATTCCTACACCTCACCCACCTACCACTTCCTGACACACCCAAACATCTTTCACAACTACCACTCCCACATACCTGTTCTCCGCAAACTTAGTACTTCCACGTACATTCAACACGATCTTTCTTTTTCTAGTTTCTATGCCAGCTTCTCGCATACAGAGGTAAACCAAACACCATTACATTTCAATAATAAAAAATAAATTTAATACAGAGAAGACTAAAACTGTGAAGACAGCAGACGCAATGGCGAGGCTATCAATCTAGTGGAAGCAATTTTTTGAGGTGGTCAGTTCCTTAGCCTGGAAAATAGTTCAGCTCCATTGTCTTCTGGAATAATACTGCACACGTGTCTTACTTCTCAATCTGTTGGTATTGTATACAGTTTTCATAATGTTGGGTAAAAGGACACAAGTGCAACTAATGTGACATTTTACTATGGCAACGTTTCGCTCCAGGAGCTTTATCAAGCCGTTACTTGATATAGCTCCTGGAGAGCGAAACGTTGCCACAGTAAAATGTCACATCAGTTGCACTTGTGTCCTTTTACCCAACATATTGTCGGTAATTCTACTAACAATAATACAATTTTCATAATGATACACTAAATGCTTAAGTGGGGAAACAAGGCGCTTAGCTCTGTTCCAGTAGCTACAAACAAGCAATAATACCAGTCTTCAACACCTATCATCCTTGCTAACTCATCACTGCCACACACCCTCTCTAACACTTTGTTGCAGGCTGCCAGCAACAGCCTGGTTCATCAAGACATCGTAAGTATGACTCACGGAATCGTAATGATACAATTGGAAACAAACCGTATCACGGGAGGGACTTGAACTCGCGGTTAGTGATTCGTAAAACTCCAGACCGATACGTTAACCTTCTTATGGTTTATAAATATACTTAGTTGGATGAATATTATTGTAGCCAGCTGGCCTAGTGAATAACGCGTCGGTCTGGAGTTTTATGACTCACTAACCGCGAGTTCAATCCCCACCCGTGGTATGGTTTCATCATAAGTATGACAGGCTTCCTACCGAATTTTGATGGATGTTATGGCACGTGCGGCAGATACTAACAATAGACTGGTTGATCAAGACATCAGTAAATAAATTTCACAGAAGTTTCAATTGAGAGTGGGATGAGAGAACACCTCGACACTGACCACTGTGACGTCAATTACAATACAAATTACCAATCAGAATATCTTAAACTGAAATATGCTGGCAGCATGTAGTAGCGGTGATGGTACAGTACAGGCTCCACCAACTATAGTAGTAGTAATGATGGTACAGTACAGGCTCCACCAACTATAGTAGTAGTAACGATGGTACAATACAGGCTCCACTAACTACAGCAGTAGTAGTGATGGTACAGTACAGGCTCCACCAACTATAGTAGTAGTAATGATGGTAAGTACAGGCTCCACTAACTACAGCAGTAGTAGTGATGGTACAGTATAGGCTCCACCAACTATAGTAGTAGTAATGATGGTACAGTACAGGCTCCACTAACTACAGTAGTAGTAGTGATGGTACAGTACAGGCTCCACCAACTACAGTAGTAGTAATGATGGTACATGTAGTACAGGCTCCACCAACTACAGTAGTAGTAGTGATGGTACAGTACAGGCTCCACCAACTACAGTAGTGATGGTATAGTACAGGCTCCACCAACTACAGCAGTCGCCTATGTTTACGGTCTTGCTCAACCAGCTATCACATCTAGTCATACTTCAAATTATGGGGTATGAGAGAAAGCAGAAAACGTGTCTCTCAAATGAAACAACATGTGTACACACCAAAACAAAGATCAGACTCGCCAGCTATGCACTTTCCACCCTACGTGGCGCACCACCTCTCAGCCTTGCTAATTGGACAAAATTGTGAAAGTGGATAAGAATCCAACTTGTAGGGAGTGTTCTTGACCTTGCTGTTGCTACCCCTCCCTACAGCACTTGCCGGTCCGCCATAACACTGCTGTTATCCTCCCTACAGTACTTGCAGGTCCACACAACAACACTTCTCGGTACACAATAACACTGCTGCTACCCTCTCTACAGCACTTGCTGGTACACACAATAACACTGCTGCTACCCTCCCTACAGCAGTTGCTGGTACACACAATAACACTGCTGCTACCCTCTCTACAGCACTTGCTGGTAAACACAATAACACTGCTGCTACCCTCCCTACAGCAGTTGCTGGTACACACAATAACACTGCTGCTACCCTCTCTACAGCACTTGCTGGTAAACACAATAACACTGCTGCTATCCTCCCTACAGCACTTGCTGGTGCACACATAACATTGGTGCTACCCTCCCTACAGCACTTGCCGGTACACACAATAACACTGATGCTACTCTCCCTACAGCACTTGTCAGAACACATAACACTGCTGCTACCCTCCCTACAGCACTTGCCAGTACACACAATAACACTGCTGCTACCCTCCTTACAGAACTTGCCCGTACACATAATAACACGGCTGCTACCCTCCCTACAGCACTTGCCAGTCCACACCCCACTATATTCTCACAAACGAGACCGCTTGTTCGCTACGTCAGTCACTGCAGCAGTAAGGTTAATGATGAGCTTGGGGAAAGCGATCACAAATCACTTGGTTTCAATATACCATGGAATTACCCTGATAACTGCAATCCAGTCTCTGTCCCAGACTTCTGCTTCGCCGACTTCATGGGACTGAGAAATTACCTAGGTGGGCTAAATTGGGATGACCTGACTATGGGTCAGGGTAGGTGGTGCTGGTTGCCAATATGACGGATTTCAGAGCATAGTGCTAGCTGCCCAGACAACTTTTGTTTTGAGTAGGGAAATTAGCTCTAACAAAAATAATCCCAAATGGATAAACAATAGATTAAAACAACTCATTGGTCAAGAGGCATATATAAGCTTATCAAAAGAGGGGATGGGCAGTTAAGAAAACAATATATTCAATTAGAGAGAGAAAAAAAAAGGAATAAGAAAAGCAAAAAGGGATTATGAGGCTAAAGTTGCAAGGGATTCGAAGACTAACCCAAAAGGGCTCTTTCAGGTATACAGAAGTAAGATTGGGGACAAGATAAGCCCACTTAAGAGTCTCAGTAGTAGTAACCAGTTACCAGTAACCAGCGTACCAGTAGATGACTCACTACCAACCGTCTCTGCGTGAATCACTGGCTGTATTCATATTGTTGCTGACCTAGCAGGATTTCAAGTGCCCCCTCGCCCATGGGCACTCCTCAGTCAGTCTAGTCAAGGGGCAGAGAGAGGCAGGTTCGGCTGTGGCGCCCTTCCACATACTTCAGTTACAATATACGTACTTCCAGCCTACGTGAGTATTTTTACCCAATCCACGTGTTCGAACCCCACATGATAAGAGTAGCTCAGGTCAGATCACTGATACTGATAAGGAAATGTGTGAGCTTTTCAACACTTACTTCCTCTCAGTTTTTACTCAGGAAGATACTAGTGAAATTCCAGAAATAATAGATTATGTAGAACAGGATGATGATAAACTATGCACTCTTGGGGTAACTAGTGACACAGTCCTCAGGCCAATAGAGAAATTAAACCTAACAAATCCCCAGGCCCTGATGAACTGTTTGCATGGGTTTTAAAGGAATGTAAAGAGGAACTTGGCATACCTTTGGCTTATCTTTTCAATATATCATTACAAACTAGCATAGCGCCAGAAGATGCTCAGTAGTTTAATTTTAACAACCATAGAATTAACTGGGAAAAAATAAACCAAGAGCTATCAGACATACCCTGGGAATCAGACAAGAGCACCCTAAATCCCCACCAGTGCCTAGAGAAGCTGAATACAGAAGCATACAAAGTATGTATGAAACATGTACCATTGAGGAAACCCAGAGGAAGATCAGATATAGAAAGAGAACATAGGAGATGGTACAGAAGAAAACGGGTTACTGAACTGCTTAAAAACACAAATATGCTACAACAGAGGAAAGACAGACTTAGCAGAGAGATCACTGAATTAGAGCAAAAACTTAGGTTGTCATACCTCACAGAAGAAGTACAAAGGGAACAAAAGGCCATACAGGATATTGCAAGACACCCAAAATATTTCTATTCCTACGCAAAATCCAAGCTAAGAACTACCTGTAGAATTGGACCACTACTGAGAGGAGACTTGTATATTGACGACGAACAGGAAATAAGTGAAATCCTAAAAGAACAGTATGATTTGGTGTTCAGCAACCCACTAAATGACAGCAAGGTAGAAAATGCAGAAATATTTTTCACTCCAGAAGGCCACACAGACCAACTAACTGACATTTGTACAAATCCCATAGATTTCAAAAAAGAAATGGAAAACATGCCCACTCACTCAGCACCTGGACCAGATTCATGGAATGCTTTATTTATAAAGAAGTGCAAAGTACCACTAGCACTAGCCCTCAGTATTCTTTGGAGAAAGAGCTTAGATCTACGTGAAATACCGGAGGCCTTAAAGAGTGCAGACATAGCTCCTTTGCACAAGGGAGGTAGTAGAGCACTAGCTAAAAATTACAGACCAGTAGCCCTAACCTCTCACATCATAAAAATCTTCGAAAGAGTGATGAGATGGCAGGTTACAAATTTCATGAAGCAGCACAACCAACATAACCCGAACCAGCATGGTTTTAGAGCAGGACGATCATGTCTGTCACAGCTGCTGAACCATTATGACAGAATTAGGGAGGCATTGGAAGACGACCAAAACGCAGATGTAATTTACACAGATTTTGCAAAGGCGTTTGACAAATGCGATCATGGAGTGATAGCGCACAAAATGAAGGCAATGGGCATTACGGGGAAGGTAGGCAGATGGATTTTCGGTTTCCTAGCACCAATACCGGTACTATATTTTTGAAAATGGTATAAAATGCTGGCAAGTTGAAGATTAAGATATATGTGAAACAGATGGGTATCTTTATTGATAAGTTTTACCTACACAGTAGGCTTCTTCAAATACAAAGGGAGCAGTAGAAATGAAATAAAGATAATGTAATTAGTCCATCAACCTTGGAGAAAAAGATTTGAGGTGGTCAGTCCCTCAGCCACAATAAGAGTTCAGCTCCATGGTTTGAAAAATTATATGAAGATGAAGCATGAGAAATGAGTCTTAACTGTCGAAGGTGAGGTGGAATATCTCAAAGACGTATTTGACTGAAGAAGCCTACTGTGTAGGCGAAACATTTCGTCAATAAAGATACCCAACTGCTGCACATGTCTTAATTTTCACCGGCACCATAAAAAGTTAGCCAATACTCACCGATAAAATGTTGAAGGATCAGTTATGGAAGGAGAATGTTGAAGGATCAGTTATGGAAGGAGAAAAGAGAATATGAATGTGTAAATTCAAGGATTATGTGGATTAAAGTAAATGTTGGATGCGAAAAGTGGGTCATAATAAGCGTGTATGCACCTGGAGAAGAGAGGAATGTAGAGGAGAGAGAGAGATTTTGGTAGATGTTAAGTGAATGTATAGGAACCTTTGAACCAAGTGAGAGAGTAACTGTGGTAGGGGACCTGAATGCTAAAGTAGGAGAAACTTTTAGAGAGGGTGTGGTAGGTAAGTCTGGGGTGCCAGGTGTAAATGATAATGGGAGCCCTTTGATTGAACTTTGTATAGAAAGGGGTTTAGTTATAGGTAATACATATTTTAGGAAAAAGAGGATAAATAAGTATACAAGATATGATGTAGGGCGTAATGACAGTAGTTTGTTGGGTTATGTATTAGTAGATAAAAAGCTGTTGAGTACACTTCAGGATGTACATGTTTATAGAGGGGCCACAGATAGATCACTTTTTAGTTGTAGCTACACTGAGAGTAAAAGGTAGATGGGATACAAGGAGAATAGAAGCAACAGGGAAGAGAGAGGTGAAGGTTTATAAACTAAAAGAGGAGGCAGTTATGGTAAGATATAAACAGCAATTGGAGGATAGATGGGCTAATGAGAGCATAGGCAATGGGGTCGAAGAGGTATAGGGTAGGTTTAAAAATGTAGTGTTAGAGTGTTCAGCAGAAGTTTGTGGTTACAGGAAAGTGGGTGTGGGAGGGAAGAGGAGCGATTGGTGGAATGATAATGTAAAGAGAGTAGTAAGGGAGAAAAAGTTAGCATATGAGAAGTTTTTACAAAGTAGAAGTGATGCAAGGAGGGAAGAGTATATGGAGAAAAAGAGAGAGGTTAAGAGAGTGGTGAAGCAATGTAAAAAGAGAGTAAATGAGAAAATGGGTGAGATGTTATCAACAAATTTTGTTGAAAATAAGAAAAAGTTTTGGAGTGAGATTAACAAGTTGAGGAAGCCTAGAGAACAAATGGATTTGTCAGTTAAAAATAGGAGAGGAGAGTTATTAAATGGAGAGTTAGAGGTATTGGGAAGATGGAGGGAATATTTTGAGGAATTGTTAAATGTTGATGAAGATAGGGAAGCTGTGATTTCATGTATAGGGCAAGGAGGAATAACATCTTGTAGTTGTGGGGAAGAGTCAGTTGTGAGTGTGAGGGAAGTTCGTGAGGCAGTAGGTAAAATGTAAGGGGGTAAGGCAGCTGGGATTGATGGGATAAAGATAGAAATGTTAAAAGCAGGTGGGGATATAGTTTTGGAGTGGTTGGTGCTATTATTTAATAAATGTATGGAAGAGGGTAAGGTACCTAGGGATTGGCAGAGAGCATGCATAGTTCCTTTGTATAAAGGCAAAGGGGACAAAAGAGAGTGCAAAAATTATACGGGGATAAGTCTGTTGAGCATATCTGGTAAAGTGTATGGTAGAGTTATTATTTAAAGAATTAAGAGTAAGACAGAGAATAGGATAGATGTTGCAATTGGGATGGAAAATGTGCATGCATCTGGTGGTGGTACTGGTGGTGCCAGCCGTTAGGCACCAGCAGTGGGCCATACTGCTACCCACACTGCTGATTCAGATGAACTACAACAAAGGCCACCATCCCCCACTCACCCACCACACCAACCTCCACAACCACAACCACCTGTCAATATCCAGTACCCACCAGCAGACCGCACCTGGGATTGGCAGGAAGCTGACAATTTTGTTCCCAATCCCCATCAGTTTGATGAAAATCAAAGTGGAATATGGCCATCTTGTACACTTGGGAACAATGCCACTGAACTAGAATGTTTCAAGTTATTCTCCGACGAATCCCTGATGGAAATTATTGTCTGGGAAAGCAACAGATACTTCAATTACACCATGGCAAACACAATACTTTCACCAAAATCACGCCTACACCAGCGGAAGGAGACAACTGTGGCTGAGATGTATCTTCTCTTTGCCACAATAATGCTTATGCCACATGTGTATAAGCACAGTGTCAAATCTTACTAGTCAACAGACCACCTCATTTCAACCCCAGGTTTCAGTGATATAATACGAGTGAATCGATTTGTGCTACTATTGCGTATGCTACACTTCTCAGACAAAACCAGGCCTGACAGAAACGTCAGGTTATATAAGGAAGCTTGTTACTGATGAGTCTTTGATTCTATTCAAAGGTAGACTGTCGTTCAAGCAGTATACACCAAGCAAGAGAAAACGCTTTGTTATAAAATTGTTTGTGCTTTGTGACTGCTACAGTGGTCTTGTATTGAATATTACTGTGTACACTGGAAGTAATACATTGCAAAATACCAGGAAGTTATTGGGCATCTCTGGTGATGTGGTTAGAACAATGATGGAACCACATCTTGGTAAGGGGCATATATTATACAGTGGACCCCCGCTTAACGATCACCTCCCAATGCGACCAATTATGTAAGTGTATTTATGTAAGTGCGTTTGTACGTGTATGTTTGGGGGTCTGAAATGGACTAATCTACTTCACAATATTCCTTATGGGAACAAATTCGGTCAGTACTGGCACCTGAACATACTTCTGGAATGAAAAAATATCGTTAACTGGGGGTCCACTGTATACTGATAACTGGTACACAACCCCCTTACTCAGTGATTTTTTGCGAGTGAACATGATAGATGTTAGTTACCATTTGGTCCTAGGCACATGTCGATTAGACACTAGGCCTGTTGTATGTGCATGCGTGTGTGTGTATGTCTTTCCGTGTGTGTGTGTGTGTGTGTGTGTGTGTGTGTGTGTGTGTGTGTGTGTGTGTGTGTGTGTGATGTGTGTGGCACAGTGAGTGCAAATCGTAAGCATATGCCCAGGTTTGACGCACTCATAGGGGTGAGGTGCAGGCATTTGCTGCCAATGACATCATGGCATTTCGGTGGAATGACAAACAAGATGTCACACTGCTGTCATCAGTTCACCCTAACGAAATGACAAACACTGGCAGGCAGAATAGAGAGACCAATGAACCCATTCTAAAACCTGCAGCTGTGATGGACTACACCCTCAATATGCATTCAATGGACAAATGTGACATGCAGACTGGGTGTGCTGATTGTGTTTGCAAGAATTATAAGTGGTATGTAAAACTATTTTTCCATATTCTGGACATTTCCATGCTCATTGCTTATAATATGTATAAGATGAGGACCAGAAACAAACCATCATATAGTGAATTTTGTTTATCTGTCATCAGACAAATAATATTCAAGTACCATGGAACAACACCTGCAACAGAAAACCACCCACTGAATTATCAACAACTACCTTCTCATCTGAGGCCTGGTGATCACTTCCTAATGAAACTACCTGCTGCTGCTTTCAAGAAAAAGGTTTAGAAAAGGTGTTATGTGCACATACAAAAAAAGCCCACAACAACGCAGACACACTCGTTTTATGTGTGAGGAGTGTAGAACACCACTGTGCACGACACCATGTTTCTAAGACTTCCACAGGCTGCAGAACTTCTAGAAACATGTCCTGTGACTGTATATGTGCATATAAAATATAGAAAAATAGTAATAAGCAACATTTTATATTGTTTTGTAAATAATATAATGACAACAGTGTTTGTGCAGTTATTGTGTAGTACAGAAAGAGTAAATATTTACAAAACAGTGCTCATATTTGTCTCACAGGCCATAAAAGTTACTTGAAAAGAAAAAATATTAAAAAAAAATAGAAAAAAGTAGAAAAACAAAATAAATGATTACCGGGTGATCGACAGTCAGCGATGTTGCCGTATGCGGTATAATCTCTGCCAACTTCACACCTCCATATCTCGGTAAGTATTGATGGCAAAAAAAATTTTTAGCCTATAAAATTTAGAAAAAAAAAAAAAAACTATCTTTTCAAAAGAAAAAATAATTTTTTTTTCAAATATTTTTTGACCCTGAGAACAAATCTGGGAGAGGGCCTGTTGGCCCTGAAAGGGTTAACCTCTCCACCATCACCCCTCCCCATTCCCCACCACCCTTACCTTTACCTTTGATGAGTTCCGATCCCGGCCTGGGTCCAGGCTAGTCTGGTGTGTGTGTCTGGTCAACCAGTCTGTTGCTGCTGGTGGACTGCTGACCCACATATCCATCACAGCCTGGTTGATCTGGCACCTGGTGAAGATACTTGTCCAGTTTCCTCTTGAAGAAGTCTACATTTGTACCAACAATGCTTCCAATATCTTCTGGTATGACATTGAATAGTCTGGGTTTATTTTGCACTTCCTCCCATATCTTTCATTCCAGTATGTTGTTATGGCAGTGTATAGATTCGGAACAAGGTCCCTCAAGTACTTTCCAGGTATATATTACCATGTATCTCTCCCTCCTCCACTGCACAAGTACATATTAAGACTAAGGCATTCCCAGTACAGTGGACCCTCGGTTATCGGCCGTTCCTGTTATCGGCCAACTCTGTGATTGGCCAGTTTTTCGGCTCCCAGTGATCGGTCATTATTTCGGTGATCGGCCATTTCGGACACATCCGTCTGCCAGCTGGGGCCGCTTGTGAGTCAGTTTGGCTGTGTCTTTCGGTGCGTGAGGAAGCTTCTGTTCGTACATCCAAACATTTCACTTGTTTTCCATTGTTTTTTGTGGGTTTTTTGCAGTGCAACTGCAAAGTAACCATGGCTCCAAACAAAGTTCCTAGTAAAGTTCCTGTGGTACAGAAAGTGAGAAACACCATGGAATTTAAGTGTGAAGTGTAGCAGGCATGCAGAGTGTGTAGCAGGCATGCAGGGAGTGTAACAAGCATGCAGGGAGTGTAGCAGGCATGCAGGGAGTGTAACAGGCATGCAGGGAGTGTAGCAGGCATGCAGGGAATGTAACAGGCATGCAGGGAGTGTAACAGGCATGCAGGGAGTGTAGCAGGCATGCAGGGAGGGTATCAGGCATGCAGGGAGTGTAACAGCCATGCAGGGAGTGTAACAGGCATGCAGGAGTGTAGCAGGCATGCTGGAAGTGTAACAGGCATGTAGGGAGTGTAGCAGGCATGCTGGAAGTGTAGCAGGCATGAAGGAAGTGTAGCAGGCATTCCAGAAGCCAGCGTTGCTTAAAAAAATTATTTTTTGGTGAATATTTTTGTCTGAAACGGATTAATTGTAATTACGTTAATTCTTACGGGAAATAATTCGGTTTGCGGCCATTTCAGTTTTAGGCTGAGCTTCTGGAACGGATTACGGCCGATAACCGAGGGTCCACTGTAATTTAAATGCTTTATTTTCTCTATGCAGACAGTAAATGATCTCTATCTGTTCCAGCTCTGATATTTTTCTTGCCCTGTGTGGGGCTGTCAAGACTGAGCAATATTCTAAATGGGAGAACACAAGTAATTTGAAAAGTGCTACCATTTGCATTATTTCCCATGTTTTGAAAGTTCACATCCACCCCGTCATCTTCCTGGTTGTCATTACCTTGGTCTTACTGTGTTCTTTGAAAGAAAGATCAGCTGACATAATTATTCCCAAGTCTTTCAAATGTACCTTTTGTTCCATTTAACAATCTTTTTTGAGTTTTGTTCACTATCACTAACTACAAGCACGAGGCCCGTTCAGACTCACTCTAATAACTTCCTTCACAACACAATTCATCACCCTCACCTCAGCAATGTTCATTGTCACCCCACCATAACTTTTGACACCCACACATCTTGCCCATAGCTCTTTAAAACAGTCCTTAGTTAATACAGATATATGCAATGAACCTGTAATGATATATGCATGGCTGCATGCTGTTAAAAGTAGGGCTGCAATAGCTAATTATTCAGTGATTATACATTGATGTAACTTCAATGTTTACAATGGAACAAAGTAATGTTTATCTTAGAAATAAAAGTGTTTCAAGACCAAAAAGCTAAGTGATACAATAAAAATTACTTACTTGGTAGGAGGAAACGAGTTTTCAATACCCCTACCCTCTGACGCAGTGATGTAATTGTTAAACTTTACCTGTCTCCCTCCCCCTCTCTGTCTGTGTCTTTGTCTGTCTTTCTCTCTCTCGCGTGCGAGTGCGTGCATATCTCCTGACAATGCACGAGAGTGCGAAAGATCTTATCTCCATGTGGCTCGATTGCCCGTTTGCGATTGTATTACACATACACACACTATATATATATATATATATATATATATATATATATATATATATATATATATATATATATATATATATATATATATAATATATATATATATATAATATATATATATATATAATATATATATATATAATATATATATATATATAATATATATATATATATATATATATATATATATATATATATATATATATATATATATATATATATATATATATTGGATGTCCTGGCCCTAAGCGAAACAAAGCTGAAGGGGGTAGGGGAGTTTCGGTGGGGGGAAATAAATGGGATTAAATCTGGAGTATCTGAGAGAGTTAGAGCAAAGGAAGGGGTAGCAGTAATGTTGAAGGATCAGTTATGGAAAGAGAAAAGAGAATATGAATGTGTAAATTCAAGAATTATGTGGATTAAAGTAAAGGTTGGATGTGAAAAGTGGGTCATAATAAGCGTGTATGCACCTGGAGAAGAGAGGAATGTAGAGGAGAGAGAGAGATTTTGGGAGATGTTAAGTGAATGTATAGGAGCCTTTGAACCAAGTGAGAGAGTAATTGTGGTAGGGGACCTGAATGCTAAAGTAGGAGAAACTTTTAGAGAGGGTGTGGTAGGTAAGTTTGGGGTGCCAGGTGTAAATGATAAGGGGAGCCCTTTGATTGAACTTTGTATAGTAAGGGGTTTAGTTATAGGTAATACATATTTTAAGAAAAAGAGGATAAATAAATATACAAGATATGATGTAGGGCGAAATGACAGTAGTTTGTTGGATTATGTATTGGTAGATAAAAGACTGTTGAGTAGACTTCAGGATGTACATGTTTATAGAGGGGCCACAGATATATCAGATCACTTTTTAGTTTTAGCTACACTGAGAGTAAAAGGTAGATGGGATACAAGGAGAATAGAAGCATCAGGGAAGAGAGAGGTGAAGGTTTATAAACTAAAAGAGGAGGCAGTTAGGGTAAGATATAAACAGCTGTTGGAGGATAGATGGGCTAATGAGAGCATAGGCAATGGGGTCGAAGAGGTATGGGGTAGGTTTAAATATGTAGTGTTGGAGTGTTCAGCAGAAGTTTGTGGTTACAGGAAGGTGGGTGCAGGAGGGAAGAGGAGTGATTGGTGGAATGATGATGTAAAGAGAGTAGTAAGGGAGAAAAAGTTAGCATATGAGAAGTTTTTACAAAGTAGAAGTGATGCAAGGAGGGAAGAGTATATGGAGAAAAAGAGAGAGGTTAAGAGAGTGGTGAAGCAATGTAAAAAGAGAGCAAATGAGAGATTGGGTGAGATGTTATCAACAAATTTTGTTGAAAATAAGAAAAAGTTTTGGAGTGAGATTAACAAGTTAAGGAAGCCTAGAGAACAAATGGATTTGTCAGTTAAAAATAGGAGAGGAGAGTTATTAAATGGAGAGTTAGAGGTATTGGGAAGATGGAGGGAATATTTTGAGGAATTGCTAAATGTTGATGAAGATAGGGAAGCTGTGATTTCGTGTATAGGGCAAGGAGGAATAACATCTTGTAGGAGTGAGGAAGAGCCAGTTGTGAGTGTGGGGGAAGTTCGTGAGGCAGTAGGTAAAATGAAAGGGGGTAAGGCAGCTGGGATTGATGGGATAAAGATAGAAATGTTAAAAGCAGTTGGGGATGTAGTTTTGGAGTGGTTGGTGCAATTATTTAATAAATGTATGGAAGAGGGTAAGGTACCTAGGGATTGGCAGAGAGCATGCATAGTTCCTTTGTATAAAGGCAAAGGGGACAAAAGAGAGTGCAAAAATTATAGGGGGATAAGTTTGTTGAGTGTACCTGGTAAAGTGTATGGTAGAGTTATTACTGAAAGAATTAAGAGTAAGACGGAGAATAGGATAGCAGATGAACAAGGAGGCTTTAGGAAAGGTAGGGGGTGTGTGGACCAGATGTTTACAGTGAAACACATAAGTGAACAGTATTTAGATAAGGCTAAAGAGGTCTTTGTGGCATTTATGGATTTGGAAAAGGCGTATGACAGGGTGGATAGGGGGCAATGTGGCAGATGTTGCAGGTTTATGGTGTAGGAGGTAGGTTACTGAAAGCAGTGAAGAGTTTTTACGAGGATAGTGTGTAGACAGCCTGTACTGTCTGCACAGACAGCCCATGCTGTCTGCCAGCTTAGTTCATATTTCGCGCTATGCTGGTGCTGCCATCTATAGGCCTTGCCACTTCAGTATGCCCAGACTTGCCTCGCTCTCACTCACACAGCGGCCTGGCATCAACACACAAGTACTCCCAGCTCTCTCGTGGGCATGGCCCTGCCCGGGCCATGGGCACAAACACACAAGCCTGTGTAACCCAACACTACTTAACAATAAAGAAAGAAGCCTCCGAAGAAGTATATCATTAACACCGCTCTACAACCTACAAAACAGTCCCTTATAAATGGTGACAGCGGTGCTCGTAGCAGTTGTGTTTGCCTGGAGAGAGGAAGAGGTATGAAGTCATCTTCACTTCATCACCCTACACAAGAAGCATCCGTCTCTCAACGAGTTATCCTGATGTCGTGTCTGCACTTTTGAGCATCCAGACACAGGTACTAGCAGGATCCAGCCGAAATTTGTCGAAAGTCTTCGAGAATTGTGAGTGGCGTCACAGTGACCCCACACTACAGTGTCCCACGCTGTTTCTCAAGTCACGTGTTCAGCGTCACTTGTATGTTGCTGTTGTTGTTCAGCTCAGCACAGCTGTTTCAGCAAGCCAGAGGTGAGTTTTGTGGTGATTTCTGCGTCCAGTGTGAGCTTCTCCACATGTTTGTGGGTGGAGGAGGAGGAGGAATGGCCAGATGCCCGCCCTGCCATACACTCACGCACGCTCCTCGCCACCAGCCTACCATACACCACTCACCACTGCCCACTCCCTCTGCTGTGTTTTCTGCTGTTTTTCGTATGAATTCATTGCCAGTGCTGTGTATCCGAGTGCCCGAGACCACTCGAAGCTACGTGGATTACGACGTAACGTGGGTGTGGCCGATGTCACGTAGACCTACAAAGCCACGTGAGTTACCAGATGTCCCAGGCCTCATGCTGTGGTCTGCTGCCCGCATCACATCGACGCCACCCACTATGCTGCCCGACTTCATGACGTCACGATGTCTGTTGACGTCACCTCACGATGTCTGCCTGACGTCACCTAGAGATGTCTGCTGACGTCACCCACGATGCTGCCCGACTTCATGACGTCACGATGTCTGCTGACGTCACCTCACGATGTCTGCCTGACGTCACCTCGAGATGTCTGCTGACGTCACAGTGCTGCTGACGTCACCTTGCGACATCACGCCTGACATCACATGATGTCACATCGAGTGTTCTAGTAATTATTTCAGTATTGTCGAGAAGATATATGTCGTGTGTTAATTAATTCCTCTCAGTCAGTGTTCTCACATTTTAGTATGTCTTAGTCAGTTTTATGCGTAGAAAAGCATCATTTGCTAGTTAAGCCATGTTGTACCGTATGTACAGCGGTGTGTTTGTAAGTTTTCCGTGTGTCCAGTGAGGTCTGTGGTCAGACCCCTGAGTAGCACCACTGTGTTAATTAAGTCACCCGCCTGACCAGTGTTTGACAGCTGATTTCTCAGCCCTGAGCGTATGAGCCCCCTTGTACAGAAAGCTTTTATGCTCGTCGCTCGTGTTGTTCTGCAGAATCGTACCTGCTACGATTCCCATCGAGATTTGTTTCACTTCACCTCCAGACCGTCAGAGTGCAGTTATATTTAGAGAAACAAGTCTGGGGACGCTTAGACTAACCTCTGCTATAACTCCAACTGTCGAGAGATGATACTCGTCAAGCCGCAGCCAGGCCTGTTGGCAGGCGCTGTGTCAGCCTCGTGTCACAAGCTTCAGTGAGCAGCCTGCACAAAGAAGATGTCACTTTGACTGCTAGCTCTCTCACTGCAGTCTGGTGTATGATGTTACGACTCCCAGATGTTTCACCCAGTCGTCTCTGCCACGACTCGCTCCACGCTCGCCGGCAGTGACAGCCCAGCGACAGTACCAGTCGAGAAGTGTCCTCCTGAGTCGCTTGCCAGAAGTCCTGCCCAGTTGCCGAGTTTTGTCGACGCCTCACTCGAGGGCACCAGCATGTCGTGCCCCAGGTTGAGTGAAAACCTGCAGCGACTCCTACGATGTCTGCTTCACCATTCCAGAGGAGACCGTACCCTGTTACGTCACAGCTCAGCCGCAGCGATGTCTCCCGTGTTGCAGTATCTGTCCAGACGCAGGAAGGCGTGCAGTGATACACTTCGATGCTCACTGCCTTTGACCACGATGTTTAGCACACCCCACATGTTTTTTTCTTCCCTCCCTGTAGGAAGTTTTTTTTTCCATGTCCATATGTATATATATGTTTTTATTTTGTGTTCTGTGCCCTGTTCCTACGAGAGAGAGACCGAGTTTCTTTTACTACCAGTATTGTCGTGTCGGGACGACGCGCGGTAGGTGGCCGAGCGTATGTAGACAGCCTGTACTGTCTGCACAGACAGCCCATGCTGTCTGCCAGCTTAGTTCATATTTCGCGCTATGCTGGTGCTGCCATCTATAGGCCTTGCCACTTCAGTATGCCCAGACTTGCCTCGCTCTCACTCACACAGCGGCCTGGCATCAAGACACAAGGCCTACTCCTAGCTCTCGTGGGATGGCCCTGCCTGGGCCATGGGCACAACACACAAGCCTGTGTACCCATCACGACCTTTTCAATAAACAAAGAAGCCTCCGAAGACGTATCATTTACTCCCCGCTACCAGAACACCAAATAATCCTTTTTATAAGTGAGGCTCAGGTTAGAGTATGTAGAAAAGAGGGAAATTGTTTCCCAGTAAGGGTGGGCCTTAGACAAGGATGTGTGATGTCACCGTGGTTGTTTAATATATTTATAGATGGGGTTGTAAGAGAAGTAAATGCGAGGGTCTTGGCAAGAGGCGTGGAGTTAAAAGATAAAGAATCACACAAAGTGGGAGTTGTCACAGTTGCTCTTTGCTGATGACACTGTGCTCTTTGGAGATTCTGAAGAGAAGTTGCAGAGATTGGTGGATGAATTTGGTAGGGTATGCAAAAGAAGAGAATTAAAAGTGAATACCAGAAAGAGTAAGGTTATGAGGATAACAAAAAGATTAGGTGATGAAAGATTGGATATCAGATTGGAGGGAGAGGGTATGGAGGAGGTGAATGTATTCAGATATTTGGGAGTGGACGTGTCAGCGGATGGGTCATTGAAAGATGAGGTGAATCATAGAATTGATGAGGGGAAAAGGGTGAGTGGTGCACTTAGGAGTCTGTGGAGACAAAGAACTTTGTCCTTGGAGGCAAAGAGGGGAATGTATGAGAGTATAGTTTTACCAACGCTCTTATATGGGTGTGAAGCATGGGTGATGAATGTTGCAGCGAGGAGAAGGCTGGAGGCAGTGGAGATGTCATGTCTGAGGGCAATGTGTGGTGTGAATATAATGCAGAGAATTCGTAGTTTGGAAGTTAGGAGGAGGTGCGGGATTACCAAAACTGTTGTCCAGAGGGCTGAGGAAGGGTTGTTGAGGTGGTTCGGACATGTAGAGAGAATGGAGCAAAACAGAATGACTTCAAGAGTGTATCAGTCTGTAGTGGAAGGAAGGCGGGGTAGGGGTCGGCCTAGGAAAGGTTGGAGGGAGGGGTAAAGGAGGTTTTGTGTGTGAGGGGCTTGGACTTCCAGCAGGCATGCGTGAGCGTGTTTGATAGGAGTGAATGAAGACAAATGGTTTTTAATACTTGACGTGATATAGGTGAGTACAAATAGGAAGCGCGTCTGTCAGGCGCTCAGTAGACGGAGGATCAAGCCTTCACCACGTCTTGCGCTGAATGACCCACATGGGTTAAGTGCTTAAAATGAATTAACCATTATAAAAAATACTTGACGTGCTGTTGGAGTGTGAGCAAAGTAACATTTATGAAGGGGTTCAGGGAAACCGGCAGGCCGGACTTGAGTCCTGGAGATGGGAAGTACAGTGCCTGCACTCTGAAGGATCAGTGTTAATGTTGCAGTTTAAAAACTAGTGTAAAGCACCCTTCTGGCAAGACAGTGATGGAGTGAATGATGGTGAAAGTTTTTCTTATATATAGCATAGCCTGGACTTTATGTGCCATTAAGTGGCATAAAAATACTGCAGGGACTTAACCTGATAAAAAAAAAAGGTCTTTTAATCAAGTTAGCTAACAGCAATACATGTAAAAAAAAAAAGATAATTTTATGAAGGAGTTGTGAAGTTTTATTTTTATACAGGGAGTCTGAAAATTTGAATATTACTAAATCCCTTACATGAATGTTCCTTGAGTGTTTATATATCCCTACAACATACAGATGATAAAGCCACTCTTCTACTGTGAGGGTACAACATTGCCCTTTTATCAATCGCTACTGAAAAATTTATTGTATCTATAAAATAAGCAATAAACATCACTAACTTGTCTATGAGTGACTCATTGTGATGCTAATTAAATACAGTGGACCCTCGGTTATCAGCTGTAATCCGTTCCAGAAGGCCAGCCTAAAACCGAAACGGCTCATAACTGAAATAATTATTCCTATAACAATTAACATAAATACAATTAATCCGTTCCAGACACCCAAAAATATTCACAAAAAATACATTTTTTAGAGATTAATTATAGTTTTACATACACAAAACGATGAGAACTAAAGAAAATAAATACATGAAGAATTAAATCAGTATTACATACCTTTATTGAAGATTGTTATTGGCTTATGGAAGGTAGGGACGAGAGAGGAAGGAGAGTTTAGTGTTTGGAAGGGGAATCCCCCCCCTCCATAAGGACTTCGGGTATCAAAGCCCCATCTGGGGTTACTTCCCTTCTTTGTCTTTTAATGCCACTAGGACCAGCTTGAGTCACTGGACCCCTGTCACACAAAATATCTGTCCAGAGAGCTCTGTTTCTGGCATCTCTAAGATTTCCCTGAAATGGGACAAGGTTCTGTCACTGAACCTGTTGCAGATGTAGCTTGTTTCAGCTTGGTCAGGGTGATATTTCTCAGCAAAAGCTTGCACCCTAGTCCACATTGCACAAATCTCCAAAATCTCTGAAGAAGGCACCTCCTTCGCTCCCTCTTCCTCCTCCTCTGAAGCAAGTTCCTGAGCTGTGGTCTGTTGCTATTCCAGATGAAGCTCTTGCAGCTCTTCAGTGGTTAGCTCTTCCCTGTGGTCCTCCACCAACTCTTACTCATCCTCACCACAAACCTCTAACCCCATGGACTTGCCCAGAGATACGATGGATTCCACAACAGGCGTAGGGTCCTCAGGGCCACCCCCAAACCCTTCAGAATCCCACTCTTGGACACATTTTGGCTACAATTTTCTCCAAGCAGAGTTCAAAGTCCTGGAAGTCACTCCCTCCTAAATCTTACCTATAAGGCTTATGCAATGGAGGATATTGAAGTGATTCCTCCAGAACTCTCTTAGGGTCAAATCTGTGTCCAAGGTTTTTTTTAATTAAAATGCCGACTTTGTGGTCTATTTTCGTATAGTATTTATGGTTATATTCTCGTTTTCTTGGTCTCGTTTGATAGAATGGAAAAAATATTATAGAAAAAGCGATGATTTTGATGGATTTTACTATAAAAAGAACCTGGAAATGGAGCTCAAAGTAGGGGAAATGTTTGATTTTTGCCGATATTCAAAAGTAAACAAGTGACACCATTGTCCAATAAATGTCCAACTAGCCATTTTAATATGCAGTCATGAATTGGTTCATGTTATTTATACAATCATTACAGTATTGGAGTAGTCTGCATAATAGTAAATCTTCTATTTTTTGTTTGAATAAAAATTCAAAATAGAAAGCAAGAGTAATATCAGAGGGGCCTGGAGACATGACTGATGAACAAGGAAAATGTTATTTTAGAGCCAGGAATGGCTGCATTGTTCATTCTGGACCTTAT
Organism: Cherax quadricarinatus; assembly: GCF_038502225.1. Classification (NCBI taxonomy): domain Eukaryota; kingdom Metazoa; phylum Arthropoda; class Malacostraca; order Decapoda; family Parastacidae; genus Cherax; species Cherax quadricarinatus. Next base: position 19,755,544 of record NC_091310.1, on the reverse strand, counting down.
TTTGAAATTGTCATATTTTTTAATTTTCATGAAATTGGCCAAATTGCAAATTTCTGACCACGTTATTGGGTAATTGAAATTGGTAAATGGGCAGTTTCTTGTACTCAATCGATAGAAAAAACGGAGTTCTAAAGAAATAGCTATGAGTTTGGTAGACTGGAACAATGGAATTAGCCGAAAATAAGGCTCAAAGTGGGCGAAATCGCCGATTTGTAAATATCGTCAAGGTCGCTAACTTCGCGAGAGCGTAATTCCGTCAGTTTTCCATCAAATTTCGTTTGTTTGGTGTCATTACAATCGGGAAGAGATTCTCTATCATTTCATAAGAAAAAATAATTTTTTTTTTTTAAATTTTGCGACACCAGGAGACACCTCAGGATTGGGGGTTGCGACAGTCAAAGGGTTAAATTCCATTGTGTTTTTCACTTTCTTTACCACAAGATCTTTACTAAGAACTTTCTTTGGGGCCATGCTTACTTATTTTGCAATTGCACTTAATAACAAAGAAAAACAGTGATTTATAGTGAAATATTTGGATGAACGAGCAGAAGCTTCCTCACTCAGCCAGCGACACAGCTATACTGACTCAGGAACACGCGAGCATCGCCGGCCAATAAGCGTCCAATAAGCGAAAACACAGCTGATAACTGGAAGCCGAAAAACCGGCCAATAAGCAAGTTAGCAGATAAGTGGAATGGCCGATAACCAAGGGTTCACTGTACTGTACAGTGGACCCTCGGGTAACGGCGGCATCGGCTAATGCCAAAATCGGATAGTGGCACGTTTTTGCATCAAAATACAGTGGACCCCCGCATACCGTCGACATCACATAACGTTCAATCCGCATACTGCTCGCTTTTATCGCAAAAATTTTGCCTCGCATACCGCTCAAAAACCCGCTCACCGCTCTTCGTCCGAGACGCGTCCAATGTGCGCCCTTAGCCAGCCTCACATGTGCCGCCGGTGGCATTGTTTACCAGCCAGCCTCCGCGGTAACATCCAAGCATACAATTGGAACATTTCGTATTATTACAGTGTTTTTGGTGATTTTATCTGCAAAATAAGTGACCATGGGCCCCAAGAAAGCTTCTAGTGCCAACCCTACAGCAATAAGGGTGAGAATTACTATAGAGATGAAGAAAGAGATCATTGATAAGTATGAAAGTGGAGTGCGTGTCGCCGACCTGGCCAGGTTGTACAAGAAACCCAAATCAACCATCGCTACTATTGTGGGCAACAGAAAGGCAATCAAGGAAGCTGTTCTTGCCAAAGGTTTAACTGTGTTTTCGAAACAGAGATCGCAAGTGATGGAAGATGTTGAGAGACTCTTATTGGTGTGGATAAATGAAAAACAGCTAGCAGGAGATAGCGTCTCTCAAGCGATCATAAGCGAAAAGGCTAGGAAGTTGCATTAGGATTTAATTAAAAAAATGCCTGCAACTAGTGATGATGTGAGTGAATTTAAGGCCAGCAAAGGTTGGTTTGAGAGATTTAAGAAGCGTAGTGGCATACATAGTGTGATAAGGCATGGTGAGGCTGCCCGTTCGGACCACACAGCAGCTGAAAAATATGTGCAGGAATTCAAGGAGTACATAGACAGTGAAGGACTGAAACCTGAACAAGTGTTTAACTGTGATGAAACAGGCCTGTTTTGGAAGAAAATGCCAAGCAGGACCTACATTACTCAGGAGGAAAAGGCACTCCCAGGACATAAGCCTATGAAAGACAGGCTTACTTTGTTGATGTGTTCCAATGCTACTGGTGATTGCAAAGTGAAGCCTTTATTAGTGTATCACTCTGAAACTCCCAGACCGTTCAGGCAAAAGAATGTCCTCAAGGAGAATTTGTGTGTGCTGTGGAGGGCAAACAGTAAGGCATGGGTCACTAGGGACTTTTTCTATGACTGGTTACACCATGCATTTGCCCCCAATGTGAAAGATTACCTAACTGAAAAGAAATTAGAACTTAAGTGCCTCCTGGTGTTAGACAATGCCCCTGGTCATCCTACAGACGTGGCAGAGCGACTTTATGGGGACATGAGCTTCATTAAGGTGAAGTTTTTGCCTCCTAATACCACTCCTCTCCTGCAGCCCATGGACCAGCAGGTTATTGCAAACTTCAAAAAACTGTACACAAAAGCTCTGTTTGAAAGGTGGTTTGTAGTGACCTCAGAAACTCAACTGACTCTAAGAGAGTTTTGGAGAGAGCACTTTAATATCCTCAATTGTGTAAACCTTATAGGTAAGGCTTGGGAGGGAGTGACTAAGAAGACCTTGAACTCTGCTTGGAAGAAACTGTGGCCAGAATGTGTAGACAAAAGGGATTTTGAAGGGTTTGAGGCTAACCCTGAGAGGATTATGCCAGTTAAGGAATCCATTGTGGCATTGGGAAAGTCCTTGGGGTTGGAGGTTAGTGGGGATGATGTGGAAGAGTTGGTGGAGGAGGACAATGAAGAACTAACCACTGATGAGCTGATAGATCAACTTCAACAGCAAGAGGCCAGACCTGAGGAAACTGGTTCGAAGGAGGGGAGAGAGAAATTGAAGAAATTGCCTACTACAAAGATTAAGGAAATCTGTGCAAAGTGGCTTGAAGTGCAAACCTTCATGGATGAAAATCACCCTCACACAGCTATTGCAAGCTGTGCTGGTGATTATTACACTGACAATGTTGTGAAACACTTTAGGGAAGTCATAAAGGAACGAGAGGTACAGGCCACTATGGACAGATATGTTGTGCGAAAGAAGTCCAGTGACTCTGAAGCTGGTCCTAGTGGCATTAAAAGAAGAAGGGAAGTAACCCCAGAAAAGGACTCGACACCTCAAGTCTTAATGGAAGGGGATTCCCCTTCTAAACACTAACACTCTCTCTCTCCTCCTCCCATCCCATCAATCATCACCAGATCTTCAATAAAAGTAAGTGTCATGTAATTGTGCATGCCTTTTTCAGTTTGTGTGTATTAAAATTAACATTTCATGTGGTAAAATTTTTTTTTTTTTTCATACTTTTGGGTGTCTTGCACGGATTAATTAGATTTCCATTATTTCTTATGGGGAAAATTCATTCGCATACCGATCATTTCGCATAACAATGAGCCCTCTTGCACGGATTAAAGTCGCTATGCGGGGGTCCACTGTATTGGCTAGGTTAACGCACAAGAACTCGGTTAAGGACATTCGTCCTGAACGTGTCCGCACGGCCTGAGCCCATGTAAAGCTAGTGTGTCATTGTTTACAAGCCAGGGAGGATGATTCCACGCGTATATGCAATATATTTTGTATTATTCCATTGTTTTTAGTGCTTCCACCACCCTAAACCTCTGCCAGCATCTCCTCCATCAAACTAACTAATTAAACCAGCATCTCCTCCAAAGTAAGAGTAAATATAAAAGTGTAAGTATAAAAGTAAATATAAGTGTAAACATAAAAGGACCCCAATGGAAATACATAAGACACTCTTGACTTTTTTTTGGGTTATCCTAGGTACTTTACACATATGCTGCTATGTATGATAATCTATGTACGTAACTGTATTTGTGTATACCTGAATAAACTTACTTATTTATAAATTAAAATGTAAATATTTATTTATAAATTACATACATTGTTTAACCCTTTGACTGTCACAAGCCCCTTTCTGAAACTGTCATTGTATGTCGAAAAATTTATAAAAAAAAAAAAAAAAAAAAAAAAATTCTTATGAAATGATAGAGAATCTTTTCCCGATGATGACATCAAAAGTACAAAATTTGGTCAAAAACTCATGGAATTACGCTCCCGTGAAGTTAGCGGTCTCGGCAACATACATACCTACCATCCGACTTACGACCGAGTTCGGTTCCGAGAAACCGGTCATAAGTCGAAATGGTCGTAAGTCGAACTTTACTACTGAATATCAACAAAATATTTTTGTAATGACTTAATTTTATTGTTTCATTTTGGTAATTCATGTTTTACTTTACTTTTTATGTTGTTAGTACTGTATTTTATACTGTAAGGTTTAGGATTAACACTGTGTACAACACAAATAGTTGTTTATTTCCCAGAAATTTGGCATAAAAAACACGGTCGTAAGACGAGTGGTTGTAAGTCGAGCAGGTCGTAAGTCGGATGGTAGGTGTACGCATCGGCGATTTCGCTGACTTTGAGCCCTGTTTTTGGCCAATTCCTTTGTTCCAGTTGACCAAACTCATAGCAACTGAGTACAAGAAACCGCCCATTTACCGATTTGAACTACCCAATAAAGTGGTCAGAAATTGGCAATTTGGCCAATTTCACGCAAATTAAAAAAGATGCCAATTTCAAAATAGGGCCCAGAATAAACAATGTAGACATTCTTGGCACTAAAATAACATATCACGTCTCTAGGCCCCTCTTATATTACTATTGCTTTCTATTTTGATTTTTTATTCATGCAAAAAATACAAAATTTACTGTTATGCAGACTACTGCATTATTGTAAAAATGGTATAAATAATATCAGTGCACTAGTGAAAGAATATTAGACTCCCCAAATGACGTGTATTGGACGTGGTGTGATTTGCTTACTCTTGAACATAGGTAAAAATCAAACGTTTCTGCTACTTTGAGCTCAATTTCAAGGTTGTTTTCATCGTGAAACTAATCAAAATCATCTCTATTTCTGTAATATGTTTTCCATTTTATCACTTGAGACCATGAAAACGAGAATACAACGATAAATACTATACGAAAATACACCTCAAAGTTAGCGTTTTAACCTAAAAGAACAGTCAGTTTTTTTTTCTCATTATGCACTGCGTGCTGCAGGATTTTTTTTATGTGGTGCACACTGACCACACAGACCCATTCTCTCACATGAGGGCCTATCAGCTTTCTCCTGCTTGATTTGTAGCCACTAGAATTATTGAGTATACATACGTCTGAAACACTGGCTCCTAAGACACATATATACGACCAAAATAGTCAAAGGGTTAAGTGTGAATAGTGGTGGTAGAGTGTTGGTGGATTCTGTTGCTGCCTCCACCACCACTATGTATGGCTTCTCTCAGTGGCCCTTATAAACCCAACAACACTTAAACCACTTACTTCTCTCATACATTATGACATATTTTATTAATTCTAGAATATATATCATATTTCTATGTTATTAATATTGTTTATTATGCCATATTAGATGAAATGTGATAGATAAATAAGCCGCAGAGATGTTGTTAGCGTCATATTACAGCATAATAAACTCGTCTCCCTCTCCCCTCCTGTCTTCCATACACCAACAAGTCAATAAAGTTAAGTGTTAAATGTTCATTTATCCATTTTATTAGTGCTTTATATTTATTTGTCATTGTTTTCTGTATGTATATCATATTTAGTCTTTAAAATAATTTTTTTTTGTTAATACTCTTGGCTGTCTGAAACAGATTAATTGGATTTCCATTATTACTTATGGGGAAAATTAATTTGGCTAAAGGCAAAATCAATTAAAGGCAACCTCTCTGGAATGGAGAGGGTCCACTGTATTTCTTAAAGCTATTGCTCTTTAGCAACCACAAAGACGAGTACACTACCCCCCCTCTCTCCCCCTTCTTCCCTCCCTCTACCCTCTCCCCCCTCCCTCAACCTCTCTCCCCCTCTCTCTCTCTCTCTCCCTCCCTCCCTCTACCCTATCCCTCCCTCTCCCTCCCTCCCTCTACCCTCTCTCCCCCCCTCCCTCTACCCTCTCTCCCTTGCTCCCTCTACCCTCTCTCCCTCCCTCTACCCTCTCTCCCTCTACCCTCCCTCCCTCTCCCTCTACCCTCCTTCCCTCTATCCTCTACCCTCCTTCCCTCTATCCTCTACCCTCTCTCTACCCTCTCTCCTCCTCTCTCTCTTTTTACATAGGGTTTTACAAGGTTAGATTAAGGATAGTGCTTAACTTTATTTACAAGGTAAGAGCTGTTACCTACATCAACTCATTTAAAAGCCTTTTTATTGTTATGAGACATACAAGTAGGGAACAGGATGGAGTTGGAGCCATCTGTGGGCCAGTAATTTCATTTGATCAACTGTATGTCATTGATATCATTATGCTGTACGAAAATGTTCCAGACTCGAGTCAACTTGGGAATAAATGATCTCAGATGAAGTGATGTTCTGGAGAAGGGTACTGTCAGAGTGAAGTTGCTGCCTGACACCCGTCTTGTGCAGAAGCTCACTTCTCGTTGTCGTTGGAGCGGAGCCAAGTGTGGTACTTTGACAATACTGGTCTCTCTCTCTACCCATCCCTCTACCTGGAGGTTGTTTTGAGGGTCAACACCCCCTCAGCCCAGTCCCTGACCAAGCCCCTGGTGGACTGGGTCCTAATCAACCAGGCTACTATTGATGGCAGCACATAATCCAATAAACAAAGCTCTACCCAGCTGATCGGGTACTGACTTCAGTCATCTGCCCAGTTCCCTCTGGAAGGCAGCCAGGGGTTTATTGGTACTTCCCCTCTCCCTTCAACTGTTCCTGTACCCCTTTCCCTCCTACCTTGTACCCAAGATTTATACACCCACTTCTTCAACCTATCCCTGTCCACATGCCCAAATCACATTAACAACCATTCCTCAGGCTTCTGAATTATTCCCTTGGTCACCCCATATTGCCTTTTAATTTTGTACATTCCAAATTCTCTGTATGATATTCACACCACACACAGGGTTTTCAATATCTTAATGGACATTCAGAAAATCCCATACAGTAATTTTTATGTTTTTAAGTAAATGTTTATACAAAAGAGTTTCTAAACAAAACTGGAATACTGATAGCTGCATCTGTTAAGTAATGATTCTGGGGATCATTGCTTCTGTGGCTTAGTTTCAAATCAGGCCTCCTAAATTGAAAATAAACAGTACAGGAATACTATTAAATACACAGGAAGGTAAAGACAAGTATTAAGTATACTGAATGTAAGTAGATGTTTGTAAGAATTACTTGTGCATCTCATCTTACAGTCTAAAACCATTAGTGATAACAGGCAAAATTTTTGTTTTACATGTTTGATAGCACTAGTACCTACCTGGATGGTTTATGTAACATACTGGGCACATAGTGCCCAGTATGTTACATCTTTTTTTTTTTTTTTTTTTAAACATCAGCCATTTCCCCACCAAGGATGGGTGACCCAAAGAATGTAAACATTGTAAACTGTATGTGAATTGAAACAATTATATTACAATTCATCCAACTTTCGAAGTTGCATTATAACTGTCACCCTATTTTTTACTTCCCAATGTATACCACAGAAAGAAGTTTAAGAGTGTAATACTACTGTAAATTATACAGTAGTCCCTAGAGTTATGATAGTAATCCATTCCAAGACACATTATACCTCAAAAACTATTGTAACTCAAACCCAAAATACATGGTTTTATAGTAATTCGTTCCCAGACCCTGGAAGTGTAACATTTTTTGTACCTTGGACATGCTCGCTCACAGATATAACCTGCTTCTCATCTGCCTCCCTCTTATCCACAGTAACAACAGTCTTTCCATCTCTATAATTTCTCTGCCTTTTTTTTTTTCACTGGCTTAGATTTGTCTAACACCCAAGTGCGTACTTACTGCTAGGCGAACAGGGGCAGCTGGTGTAGGAAAACATGCCTAATGTTTCACCTATGCCAGGATCAATCCCTGAACCCCACTGTGTGAGCTGGGGACACTATCAACCAAGCCATTAACCCTTTCAGGGCCGACAGGCCCACTCAGAGACTTGTTCTCAAGGTCGCCCAAATTACAATAAAAAAAAAATTATTTTTTCTTATGAAAAGATAGAGAATCTTTTCCCGATCATAGTGACACCTAAAGTATGAAATTTGATGGAAAGCTTACGGAGTTATGCTCTCGCGAAGTTAGCGGTCTCGACGATGTTTACGCATCGGCGATTTTGCCCACTTTGAGCCCTATTTTCGGTGAATTCCAGTGCACTTGTCGACAAAAATCATAACTATTTTGCTAGAACTCCATTTTTTCTATCGAATGAGTACAAGAAACCACCCATTTACCGATTTCAACTATCCAATAGTGGTCAGAATTTAGTAATTTTGCCAATTTCACACAAATTTCAAAAGATGCCAATTTCTGAATAGGCTCCAGAATAAACAAGAAAGACATTCCTGGCACTAAAATAACATTTCCTCTGTTCATTAGTCATGTCCCCATGCCCCTCTTACATTCTTTTGCTTTCCACTTTGAATTTTTATTCTCACCAAAAAAATAGAAGATTTACTGTTATGCAGACTACTGCATTGGTGCAGAAATGGTATAAATAATATCAGCGCACTTGTGAAAGAATATTAGACTCACCAGTTGACGTGTATTGGACGCATAGCATGGTTTGTTTACTTTTGAACTTTGGTAAAAATCAAACATTTCTGCTAGTTTGAGCTCAATTTCAAGGTACTTTTCTTTGTAAAGCCAGTCAAAATCATCTCTATTTCTGTAATATGCCTTCCATTCTATAAAATGAGACCAGGAAAACTAGAATACAACAATAAATACCATACGAAAATACAGTGCAAAGTCGCTGTTTTAATCCAAAAACACGGTCCAAGTTTTTTTTTTCTCATTACGCACTGTGTGCTGCAGGATTTTTTTTATGCTGCGCACACTGACCACATAGACCCATTCTTTCATCTGTAGGCCTACCAGCTTTCTTTCACTAGATTTGAGGGCACTAGAATTTGGGCATACTAGTACGTCAAAAACCCTGGTGCGTAAGCCGTACTAGTACGGCCGAAACCCTGAAAGGGTTAACAACTGCACCATCGTACACATATCATATCTCAAATTTTTCATCATAACTTGAAACTAAATTCCTCTATGAGGGTAAATCTTAATCCAAAATTATTGTAACACAAACCCATTGTAACTCAAGGGACCACTGTATTTTGATGCTCAAAATATTATCCAATTCTACAATTATTACTAACTGGGTAATTACAGTGTTGAGTAGGATCAGATAGCTATGACTAATATCCACTTATAGCTTTACTAAATAGGTAATTGCCAGCATAGTTGGTCTGAGTCCAGGATAATAATTTTTTTTTTACACTATATAACCTGGGAAATATATGAATTCCATGTGCAATAGTCTATTATGTTTGTTTCAGGTTTCTTGTCTGGTCCTGGGAATTGGTTATACATAGTGAGTGCAACATCCAAAGGCATATTTAATTTGCGTGAGGACTGGTATTTTGCAACACCTCATTCACATAGGGGAGGAGTAGAGTTGATAAATTAATAAATTAGATTAGTATATATCATAGCATTTTACTCAACATTTCTGTACGATAAACAAGTTCATAATAGTAGACAAGCTATAATCACGTCTGAACAAAGTACGTACATATCTTATGCATATCAACAAAACATATCTCACTGGAATTACATAAACAAATTTTCATAAAAAACTCACCTAAAATTCAGTGCTTGTAAGGAATGCTATTAATAGCACCGAAAAGAGAGAGATTTCAAATAGAGATACAGCATTTAAGTACTTACAGGGAATGGGTGGGAATTGGGCCGACACTGCAGTATTGCTCGTGCCATCATTTTGGATTCAGTGACAGGGGGGCCACCCACAGTGGGGGGGACCAGTGTGCGAACACCAACAATGTTCACCATCAACCCTAAGCCGCAGGCCGAACAATGACTTGTCCCTGGGGCCTAGTCAGTTTGCACTAGGCCTCCTTTCCTTTACAGCACTGGTACGTCAGCTGACGTATGTATGAGCACTTAGTCATATTAGCAAGATTTTGTTCCTTTTGTCACGTAACTGGGTTTCAAAATGTTAAAATCTGCACTATAAAAAGCATTCAAGTTACTTCATTGCAAGTATCACTTAATTTTCTTGTAAAACTAGTTCCAATAAGAGGCTTTACAACTAATTTGTCACTAATAGTAATCAATCACTACACTAACAAAAAATTTAAAATTTTCAGCTAGAAAAATTTATGAGCTTATGACAGCACCAGGCTCTGTACATTACACCACAGTAGTTACGAAAACATACGACAGCACCAGGCTCTGCACATCACACAGAGCATCTGAAAAGAAAAATGGCAAATAAATTTATAAGAACTACCTATACTTATCTAATTGATAAGATGCATTAGTCAGTTACTGTGATTAATCATTCAATCTGAGAAGATAAGAACAGATAAAATATATAAAACGTACGAGAAAGAGAAAACTCCATCTAATCGAAAATCGTCTAAAATGAACTGAAGAATACATGTGAAGAATGAGTTACATTCGTTATACCCCCAAAAAGCTAACCAAAATTTTTAAAGCTTGTTAATTCATCAAAACACAAAAATAAATAAAAAATAAGTTTTCTGTTCATTGCATTATAGTAGTCAATGCTTGTTATACCAATGTGTGGATAGAGTTGATGTGACCCTGTACAAACATATGACAGGCAGTTCAACAACTAGCACCTGCCTCCACCACAACCATTATCACCTGCAAGAAGCAGTAAAAAATACATGTATCATATATTATCAACCATAAGACAAGATTATTTATTAAATAAATATGCCCAGCATAATACTCCCATCTTAACCCTTTCAGGGTCCAGAGGCCAAATTTCAAAGTGCACACCGGTGTCCAAGAATTTTCCAAAAATAATTTTGTTATTTCTTCTTATGAAATGGTAGAGAATCTTTTTCTGAAGGTAATAAAACAAAAAGTACGAAATTTGATGGAAAATTTACGAAATTATGCTCTCGCGAATTTTGATGTGTCAGCGATATTTACGAATCGACGATTTTGCCAACTTTGACTCCCATTTTAGGCCAATTATATTATTCCAGTCGACCAAATTCTTAGCTATTTCACTAGTATTACTTCTATTCTATCGATTGAGCACAAGAAATCACCAAGTCAACTGTTTCAACTACAAAATAAAGTGATCGGAAATTGGTAATTTGGCCAATTTAACACAAAGTTCAAAATATTCCAATTTCAAAATAGGGTCCAGAATAAACAATGTAGGTATTCCTGGCACTAAACTAACATTTCCTCTGTTCATTGGTTACATTTTGAGGCTTTACAAATGAATTCCATTTTGATTTTTTATTAACAATGAATTTTTATTCAAACCACAAAATAGAAGATTTACTGTTATGCAATATTGTAATAATTGCATAAATATCATCACCACATTTGTGAATGTATATTAGACCCACCAGCTGGCATGTATTAGATGTGTGAGGTCGTTTGTTTACTCTTGAACATCGGCAAAAATTTAACATTTCCGCTACTTTGAGCTTAGTTTCATGCCATTTCAAAATCAGCTCTATTTCTGTAATATGTCTTCCATTCTATCAAATGAAACCAAGAAATCGCAAATACAACTATAAAAAACATGCAAAAAAAACACTGCAAAGTCGGTTTTAATCGAAAATCACAATCTCAGTTTTTTTTCTCTCATTATACAGTGTGTGCT